>NC_143151.1:30612706-30912706 GCF_041381405.1 Jatropha curcas | reverse complement strand
AATACACGCACAAAATATATTAGGGCATAGAAATATTTTGGGCCATAAACCCATCTTTAGTAACCCAACCCGATTTTGATAAAAATAAACTTACCATCATTCATTACCCTTGAGAGCACTTCGATCTTTTTAAAAATTTTCTCGAATGGCCATTCTCTCTCCGCCTCCGGCAACCACTACCACCAGCACAACGTACGCACGACCACAATCATTTCCAAAATTCAATCCATTGAATTTACAGTCTCACCCTTCTCTTCTTTTCCCGATTAATCCCAGCCGCCCGTTCCTGCCACCTCGTCCGAATCCAAATGCACGGCTTCGCAGTCTCTACTCGGCCCTATCTCCCCAACCGCCCACGCAGCCTGACCCGCCTCCCGAAAAGGACCCCGTTCGACCCAAAGGTTAGGATACGAACGTCTTGTTCAATCAATTTGTAGTCTTGCTATTCTAAATCACCAAGTTACGAGTTCAATATTCTTAATTACCTTTTTGCCTTTTATTTTTAGCTATGCACATGGATTTCCATCAGTTCAGTTGATAGTTGTATGAATGGATGATTCGCAAATTTGAAATTATTTGGATATTTTGTGTTTCTAAATGCAAAAGCAGTCTTATTCTATTGGAAATATCGATTTAATCTAAGAATGGATGTGTTATGGTTGTTCAATATGGGAGAAATTCAATAACTTAGTGACTAATGCTACCTTGGTTCTCTCAGTTCTTTCCTTTTGGCCTTATGGTTGGGATGCTACTAATTTTTTACATGGAGAATGCTGACTTGGGATTTCTCAATGCAAAAAAGTAGACGAATAATTTGAGGATTTTATTGCATCTAATTGGGTTGCATTAGTCAGAATGAGAATAGAAAGACATAAAGATACTGATAGAGCTGAGATCTCAAATGCGGGAGCAATTATTGAAAACAGCCTTCCTATATGGGATTTACACCAAGCATTTTGTGTAATTCAATGGAAAAGAAAGGAGATGAAGGTGGAAGTGGGAGGATCATGAATAAATTAGTATAGCCAAATTGGCACAATGTGGTTTTGGTGGCATTATCAAGCTTTATGAATCATAAGTTTTGCATGGACACTGCGAAGTAATCCTCTTACAATATAGAGTGATCAACCATTGCTCTCAAGGGTTGTGAGTTGTGCTACTTGTTCTACTGGGTTGATATACATGAGGTTTTCCTTGCTCATGGAGACCAGCATCCGTTGTGGTTGTCTATAGCCACCTTATGGATGGAGATACTCTTAATAAGACTATTGCAACTTGTGACAAACATAGTTTATAATAAATGGCCATGGAACTTGTAAAGTTTTCTTAATAGGTTGAGATTTGATACTTGCATTGGTGTTCTGTTCTGTCAGCAAACGTAGATAAGATGCTCTTAAATTCAAAGAAACTTATCATCATACACTTTATACATTAGTAATAGCATGTTATAGTTTGATTCTATTATATCCTAGTTCCTTAGACACCTTAAGGTATGTATTGAACATTTAGAATTACTTGAAGTTATATGAGAATAGTAGAAGTATTAATCTGTAGCTCTTTTAAGTTGACATTTGAAAGGAATTTGCTGTTGTACCCTCTTTTCATTATCATCACTATCAGTACTTTCCTTGCAGTATGAATTCAGTTCTGAAGCTTGAGGACTGGATATTATATCTTCTGTTCTCGTCTTATAAACTTGCTTGCAGTGTGTTCTAGGCCAGCTTAGTCTATGCGATTCATTCATTTACTAAATTGTGCCATTTAAAACTGACTGGTAAATTTTGCTTTGGTTTATGTTCAACATTGTTTAATGTACAGTTTATTGATTCTCCTGGTAGCTGCTTGTTGATTTAATAATCTAGGTAGTAAATAGCTATGAAATTACGACAATCACATTCAAAGTTCTCTGAAATTGCATTTTTTAGCTCCCTTATTGTCATTTTTGTCCTCATGCAGGCATTGCTGCAACTTTCTCTAGATTTCAGGACCGCGTTCAGATCTTCCTAGCTGTTCTTTTCTGGATGTCTCTGTTCTTCTGGGCTTCTGCATCGGGTGGAAGAAATGGTGATAGTGGTAGACCAAACAAGGGATCTCGATTTAGAAGATGACATAGTAAGCATTTAAGTTGTATATATAAAACTGTCTTTGAGGGATTTAGTATTAGATTATACATGGCAGATACAGCTTTGTCTATATGGGTGGTTATAATAGCGTTGTTCACATTCATTTTGTTACTTTACTTAAATAGGGAACATTGATGTTGCAAATTGTTAGTTCACTTGAATAGGGAACATTGGTATTGCAATTTGAAAATGAAAATTTGACATTCAGGAATTAAATTGAGTGGAAGATTCTTTTCATGTGTAGTGGGAGTGGCTCTATATTTCTGATTGGCCTTCTTGTGACTCCTGGTGGAAACTTAAAGTTGGAAACATCTGTTGTATATGCCATAGAACGTTTCTGGTAATATTTGTCCCAAAATTTGAAATATTAAGATATCTCATCAATTTAGGAGATTTGAAGCCATCATAATGCATTTTGTGGAATTTCAGGTTTCTGCTGATGAACCTAAGGTTTAGGTAAATATCCTGAAATTATTTTCACCTGGAAAACGACTTTAAAGTTAACATAACTTTTCCATAATATTGATTTCTCAGAGGTGTCTCTGTTTCTCAATAACAGCATTAAAAACACTTGTAGAATTTGTAACTTGTGTATAAAAGTTTGATAATGTTTCTTCTGGATAAATATTAGGAGTAGCCAATACTGATTTGGTTTTCTGTTGAAGGCTTCCATATTATTCATGGATAAATATTAGGAGTAGCCAATACGGATTTGGTTTTCTGTTGAAGGCATCCCTATTATTTCCTTAGTGATTTAATTATTTTCAAGGCTTGAAATTATTCCCATCTTTCATCTTATACATGGCCGGACATTAGAGCATAATTCAGTGTGAAAATAAAACCGGCACACTTAGACACATTCTTTCTTCACTTTTGTTGGATTTATACTTGATGGAGTTAAAATGCTAAGGATTCTCACCTATTTTGCTCCTTGAAGTTGGAGGAGTAAAACAGCCTTGTTGCCAGAGGCAACAAATTTTCTTGGGTCCCAGTTTCGAGTCCTCATTTCAGTTTCTAATGAAGATTTCAACATGACAGCGATGGCAATTAGAATAACTGCTGATGGTGCACGCAATTGCCGGTAAAATACACTTAAGTGAGAATGGCAGCGTGCTACCAGGGGGCCTGCAAGTGCAGGTTAGCGCGTAATGGTAGATGGCTTTGGTATGTGAAATGTTTTGGTTACAGAGGGTTAAAGGTGGACTGATCCTAGCTGGATAAAGTTAGACTTTGGAGATTGAGGTAGATATTTGAAGGTTAGTGGTGTAGATTATAATGAGATTGAGTTGAGAATATCTTGAATCTAGGGGGAAAAGTGAGAGAATTATCTCTTCCTCAGTCTTCAAATATAAAGAAAAATGAAAATCTATCTTATTGAGATAAGAAAGAACATGCAGTGCAACCTACACATTGTATGTCCTAATCTGTAGATTGAAGTGATTTCGGTAGTGAGGTGGCACTTCTTGGATGGACAATATTATACTTTGTACTTGCTGAAATCAAACTTGTATACGTTTTCTTCTTTCATTGGGTGCAAAACTTCCTGCTCCCTGTCATGAAGACCGTGACAAATTCATCTTAGTGATATGTTTCATCCTTTAATTGATTATTGAAGTTGAAATGCATGAAGGTATGTTTGATTTAGATATTGAGATTAGCTCGTCACTTAGTATTGATGGTTAGTTATTGGTAACTAGTAATTCAGATATCGAGCACTAATGATTATAAATTATAATGCACAGGAAGCTTTTTCTTAAGTTTCTGTTTTGGTAACAGTAATTTGATAGATTTGCCATCCTTTGCCTAATTGCCTTGAGCCATTTGTACTGCACAGCTTGATTTTCAGCCCGTTTGTGATTTATCAATAGTCACAAATTTTGATATTTCAAGGGGTCTCAAAATAGACACTTGAGAGTTACAACTTACAAGAGTGAAATAAAATATTTCTAGGAATTTGTAACATAAGATTAAAAATATTTTAACTTTGTTTCTTTATCTGATGAAGATAAATAGGATTCTTGTCTCCCTTTATTTCTTTTAGATGTTTGATGTTTGATCATATGTTATCTAATAAAACCCATTATATATATATATATATATATATATATATATATATATATGTAAACTAGTAATTAAATTCGGATGTTGAATATTAATTCTCAACTGTATTAAATATGAGATAGTTATACATTTAGTGTTTGAACTTTTTAGTGTTTTATATTTTGGTGTCTAAATGGAAAAATATTTGTAATTAAGTGTGAATTAATAATTTTAATATAATTAAGTGTTTTTAGCTGGAATTTCTCACGGGAAATCAAAATGAATTGTTTTATTCAATTGCGTCACTTTATTTAACTGTCTAGATTATTCCTTCCTTTTTTTGTTTTTTCTCCTTTTTTTAATATTATTTTGAAATTAAAAGGAAATTAGAAGGAATTTCAAGATTTTTACTAGAAAGAAAAGATATAAGATAATAAAAAAAAAAAAAGAGAAGAGAAATGAATATCTATGTTTGATGTCTTATTTAATAAAGTTATTCATCTTAATTTTAAAGTTAAATAATACGGACAAATGTGCTTTTGCAATATTTTCAGTAAATCAGACATTAATTAAAAACTTTTTCCGTTCGGAAACTAAAATAAAAGGAATTAAGAAGTTCAGAAACTGTAAATGTAATTAATCCTTTGAAAAGATAAATTTTTTGTGCTTTCTTTTTCAATAGTACCGTTTACAAGAAAATCCACCAATCCCGAAAGGCAACGTTGATTGTCGTATGGCACCCTCATGAGTCTCATCTTCAGCCCCACAAACTGAAAAGTGAAGAAAGTGTTGTACGTGTCTGAACTGGTTTGGCAGAGAGGGGGCCAAAGCTAAGGTGATGGCGATGCCTCTTTGTTGCACTGACAGAAAGCTACATGAGCCGTCGATTTCCCCCTTAATTGGTTATCAATCAAACAACAAATCAGGTGGGTCCCTGTCACGTGACCCTAAGTCTACGTGTCTATTGCTAACGGGCCGTATGCTCACGTGTATTAACCTTTACTTCATTCGTGGGCTTAAACAGCGAGGACACCGCATTATAGACTATGTCCACTGTCGGTCTCTGTCGTTTTATTACATTTTACATTAGCGGTTAGGATGGAAGGGTGACGAGCGGCGCCTTCGATCCTTCGGTAAGAGTATAAATAGTTATAAATGATATAAATAGTAAAATTATTATCATAATTGATAAATATGAGGACAGATTATAAGTATTAAAATATCCACTGCTCGTTTTTTGTTTTATTACACAGCTTAGCATAAATATTTATGGATATTCTATTAATTTATTAATAAACGATATATTTTAAATAAACTTGAATTTGAATAATTTAAAGTTTATATATTCAAATCATTTAATGGGTAAAAAAAGTTTGAGATGAATACAATTAGTAAAATGTTAAATAGGTTCAAATATTTAAATTAATATTTAAATGAATTTGAAATATATAAAGATAGTAAAATAATTATGTTAATTATCTATTTATTTCACCAAATTTTTATTTTTTTTCTTCCACTGAACTGTTCCACTAATTTAATTTTGGGTCCGCCCTACTACACGTCTACAAGGTATAAATTCTCTCTTCAGTTCTCTCAATGTCTTGAAAGAGGAGAGGTTCCCTTTCCTTCTCTCTTGTTTCTGAAAGAGCACATTGCACCCAAAAGCTACTTATACTCAAAAAGCACTTGTCTGTTTCTCAAATATATCTTTCCATCTCAAAAGCACTTTTCCCTTAAGCATGCTTTTAAGGAGCTCTTCAACTTCCATACTGGACTCATGGCTTCCACACTCCAGAGACTCATCACCAGAGCCAGAATTTCAAATTTTTCAAAGAACCAAATCAATAATCTCCTTTCACTCCCAAACTTCCATCGATGACGCAGTAAAAAGAGTGGTCACAACCCAAGAAAAACCCATTTTGCGAAAAACCAAGAAAAGCTCATCTATATGTAAGAACGATAGTAATAATTCGGATCAAGAAGCAAAAAACATTTCAAGAGTTCAAGGACTCTTTTCAAGTTCTGGGTTAGGAGAGAGAGTGGCAGATGATAATGATAATGAGGTTAAGTATAAGCTGCAAACACTAGCGGTGGGAGGTGGTGATGGTGGTGGAGGTGGTGGTGGTTGTGGTAGTGGTAATGGAGGAAGATCAGATGGTGGAGATGTTAATGGTGGGTTTGAATTTTATGGGAATGACAGTACTGATGCTTATTACAAGAAAATGATTTCTGCAGATCCTGGCAATGCACTTTTACTTGGAAATTATGCTAAGTTTCTTAAAGAGGTATAAAATTAAGATCTTAATTGATATAGAAACTGAAGTTTATTGATAAATATATTATTTAGAAATTGGTTCTACTTAATTCTTGGTTTTAATTTCTGTGGTCAGGTTAAAGGAGATTTTGCTAAAGCAGAGGAATACTGTGGAAGAGCAATTTTGGCAAATCCAAGTGATGGAAATATTTTGTCAATTTATGCTGATTTAATATGGCAAAAAGAGAGGGATGCTCAGAGAGCTGAGAATTACTTTGATCAAGCTATTAAAACTAACCCTGAGGATTGGTAAGTGTACTATATTACAGTTTGTGACTTTTGATTTCTTCCCCTGAATTTGAGCATATATTAAGATCTCTTTTTGTTTATTTTCTTGATTAATCTGAACTGGTTTAATTTCAATATGAACTGAATTATTTTGTACAAACATTTGATTTGCATCTTTTCAAAATTAAAGATTTGAGTGCTTGTATTAGTAATTACACGAACTAATAAATTTTCTTTTCCTTTCAAATTCTTGCAGCTATGTTCTTGGTTCATATGCTAGATTCTTATGGGATGCTGAAGAAGAAGAAGAAGAAGAAGAAGAAGAAGAGCAAGAAAATGAAAATGAAACTGTGTCTCCACCAAGTTTCTTCCATGGTCCTTCCCATCCTCCTCTAGCTGCAGCTTCATAATCTCTTTTCTGTAAGGAGATTAGTTTTATAATTTTGTCTAAAAATAACTTAGATTTGTAACAATGTTATCATCTAAATGTCAACTCTTTTCACCTGTGGAATATAGTAGAGATAACTTAACATTTTTCTTTTTCTTTTTTTATAAATATAAGAGAAGTAGCATAAATATGAAAGATGAAATTTTAATCTTTCAGATTTCCTGAAATATTCCAAGATCTAATTCATGTATAACAGAACTCAAAACTATTTTAGTGTCACCAATTGAAACTCAATGGTAAAAAAATAATTTGGTGATTACCCTATTTGCTATTAATAAAAATTATCTCTAAGCAAGATTAAGGATTTTCACTGAGCAAAATATTTAAATTTACTAAAAAGAAAAATCAGCTCTAGATATACTAGAAAAAATAGTCCCTTTCTGTGTCTGTATATATACACACATCTAATTAGTGGTCAGCTATGTATGGGTCATCACTACATTTCATTTTCTTTCAATCTAATCTACATATCATGATAAGCTTGTCTTTAGTTATTATTAGGTATGGAAGTTCTGTAAAGATAATATAGTATATTGACCTATGTTTCTTACAATTCAACTAGTCTTTTGTGTGGAATTGTATAGATTGGGTTTTTACTTTTCACCTTTGTAAAAGTGAAAAAATAAAATTACAGCTAAAGAAATGGAAAACCGCATGATTGTAGTGAAGGACCATAGGCAATTAAAGATGTTTTAAATTTTAGTTATTATTTTCTATATTTGATTATAATTATGAATTTGGGTTATCTATGTATAAAAATATTGAAAAACTCTTATTAGATATAAAATATCATATGAAATAACCAACAATAATGAGTTGTTTGGGGGTACAAACGACTTTAATCTCTGTAAGGGTAAAATTACAACTTTGATTCTTGAAAAATGGCTTTACATTTTAGCAGGAAAGGAAAAAAAAATTTTATGCTCTATGGTATGACTGTGATTAAACCTCCTAATTATAAAAAAATAAAAATAAAAATAAAAATAAAAAGATGAGATAATTACCCAAAAAAGTGACAATCATCAACAACAGCAACACAATCCTTTTTGTTCTTTTGTCCTTCATATAGTGAAAGCAACATCATGGTCTATTATCTTCAGAGATTAATCTAATGAACACTCCTAACTAAATTTAGGAATGCAAAAAAAAAAAAAAAAAAAAAAAAAAAAATGCAGAAGTATCATTCATAATAGTGATTACTACGTATCTTTATTTTTTATTTTTTATTTTTTTTGGCATAATATGATAGTTTTAAATTCTTTCTACTATGCTTTACAATAACAAGAAAAATTAACAAGTTCCCAAAATGAAGCCTAAGAACTTTTTAAGGTACTAAATAAAAAGAAAATGTTATTTCATATGCAGAAGTCTATCATTCAGAGTCCGAAAAAATTGTTGGTGGGCCTATCAAATAATGTAGAGTGAAGCTCCGTTAGGGAACTCACAAGCCCAAATGAGTCAACAAATTTTCAAGGCAATGCAAACGACTCGTCGTTTTAATCAAAGAGAAGTATAAAACAAATGTCGTCGTTTAAGATATAACAGAGGTTTCTAAAATGAAGTAATGATTGGCTTGCGTGATCAATTGTCTGACAGTTTCATTGTGTAGATTACATTAGAACAAAATTTCATGAAATTTCATTATCAGAATAGAGATTGAGACAATATCTACGCTGTAAGAACTACAAACATACAAAGAAAAGAAAATTAAGAGAAGAAAGCGTCACAAAACCCGGAATTTCATATAAGCTATAACATATCTCTGCTTCTGTCATCTAGGGCCTGATAGCCGAACATCTGACAGAAATGCATCGCTAGTGTCATCAATAATGCCCAAAGAAGAGCTTTCTTTGCTGCTCCATTTGGTGAAACTTGACAAATACCTAGAAGCTGATTGAGAAGAAATTGGAGGATCAGGCACTTCACCAAGACCTTCAAGCATTTGTACCACTCTAGTCATTGGAGGTCTTAACTGCATTTCTTCTTGTATGCACCATAATGCAACTTTTATTGCAGCAAAAATCCTCTCATCATTTGCATCAATATCCAGCTCTGGATCAATAATTTCTCTTAGTCTTCCTTCTTCTAACATCTTGAAGGAATATGAAGGGAAATGGGCTTTCTCTGAAGTTTCTGATGCATCATAATTCTTCCTTCCTCCGATTATCTCTAACAAGACCATGCCATAGCTGTACACATCGCTCTTCTCCGATATAGGATTGTTGGTTATCCATTCTGGTGCAAGGTACCCCCTTGTCCCCCTCACTGTAGTATAAACAAGACTGTCTTCTCGGTTCATTAGCTTAGCCAAACCAAAATCTGAAACTTTAGCGGTAAAATTATCATCAAGAAGCACATTTTCAGGTTTTATATCACAATGTACAATCTTCACCTCACACCCTTCATGGAGATAAGCTAGACCTTTTGCCATGCCTAATGCAATATTGAATCTTGTATTCCAATCTAACAAAGGATTACTTTCTTCCTTATTCTTGAAGATCCATTTATCTAAAGACCCTTTTCTCATGAACTCATAAACAAGAAGCCGATGAGACCCTTGAGCACAAAAGCCTTTGAGCTTGACCAAATGGACATGATGGATACTACCGATGATACTC
The DNA here is from genome assembly GCF_041381405.1 of Jatropha curcas. NCBI lineage: Eukaryota > Viridiplantae > Streptophyta > Magnoliopsida > Malpighiales > Euphorbiaceae > Jatropha > Jatropha curcas. The sequence goes on along the minus strand of NC_143151.1, from coordinate 30,902,935 downwards.
ACTTCAGCTCTAAACTCTTTCTTCCCTTGTCCAATGCCTTCCAATTTTTTGATAGCTAATTGAGTACCATCTTGCAGCACACCTAGATAGACCGAGCCAAACCCTCCTTGGCCAACCTTCATAGAGAAATTTTTAGTTGCTTCACAAAGATCACTAAAGCTGTAGCGAGCAGGCATTCCTGAAAGACTGTCCCAGAAATTATCATCTTCCAGGTTCTGTTGAGGAAATTCCATGAATCTTTTTCTTTTGTTGTAATACCATATTCCCACATATAGTAAACAAGCAATCACCACTAATGTTGCAATAACAATGACTGCAATCAACAAGGCCTCCTTTGCTACATTTTTCCCGCTGGCCAAATTTTTTTCACCTGTTGACACCTTCATATATGAAATATAACCTGAAGAACTGCCCTGACTTCGAGTCAAGCTCCCTAATTGATCAAACAGAAAGCACGTTCCAGTATTTTCTTCAAAGAACAACACAATGCAAGAACAGTTTGCAAGACAAGCTTCTTTGCAAGAGTTTAAATTGGATTTCAAGAAAGGTGTAACAAACCCAAGTGCAAAATAATCAAGCTTCTTACCAACATAGAAAAGCTCAACCGAAGTTTTTGAGCCATTACAAGTTGAGGCCACCGGAGGTTTGCAACCAAACTGAGAGTTTGCCAGCTGGGGTGGACATTGACACCAATTGTCAAAATAGCAAACATAGTATTGGTCACAAGGCTCAGGAATGCTGCAAGAATTTTGTGGTATCTTAATTGACTCGAGGGTAACTGACTTTCCCTTTTGAAGATTATAGAACCCAATTGCCCCGTCAGAGCCTAATTTCAAAGCCCATGTAGCATTTGGATCTGAATTATCAGAAAATATGAACCGCCAGAGCAAGACACTATTTTGATCATAAAAATTCCATGAATTGGACACTAGAGACACAGAATGAACCCTGCCATTGACACTATTATTGGCTTTCCCGCCATCACTAGCCAGCGACCAGTATACTTGTGGAGTCTTGTATCCTGCATACAAGACCAAATCCCCGGACTTAATTTCAAGGTAAGTACTTAAGTTATTTTTATTTGGGAAACTTTTAAGTCTCATTCCTTCTACAAACTTCTGACCAGGTAAGAGTGTATCAGTGGGGTGGCTAAAACTCTGCCAAAGAATACTTCCATTGTTCCCAAGCAACAACAAGTTGCCCGATTCCATTAACTCCATAGACATAACTGTTTGCCCTCTTGTGTCTGTTGACCAAGCTACACCATCTCCCCTTTGTAAACAAACGTTCCCATTTTTCTCAAACATAAATTTATCAGAATCACTAACCAAAGAACCTCTATTAGCAGTCCAAACGACTTTGGCACTTTTCATATGGATAACAACCAGCAAATAAGATTGTGCATCAAGTCCAGTATAAAAGCCAAAACCAAAAGTTGAATTTTTGGATTGTAAGAAAATCCCCTCCTCCTCTATCCACTCCATTTGAGATGCTTGGAAACCAGGATATATCTGTCCTATACTCACAGGACCACAAATACTGGTTTTGAACACAAGAAATAGACATAAAAAAAAGACTCTAAATTGGAAAAAACCCATGGTCCCTGTAACTGTATCAATCCAATAAACACCACTATCTAAATCCAAAAAATTCGTTCAAAGATTGATTCACACTCAAAAATCCAAGAACTTTGAGTGGGACCAACAATGGAAACAAAAACAGTAAAAAAAAAAAAAAAAAAATACAAATAGATTGACTCTTTGGTTTTGCCTGTACTTTTCTAATTGTAATTGAAAAATACAAATCTGAAGATAGAATGGCCTGTAAACCCACCGAAGTTACGAGCTTGAAGTGAAAACAAGAAATTACAATAATTCAAAGCAAGGACAATATGAACCAAAGATTACTAGCAAAATACAAGCATGCTACAGAAAGAAGAGAGCTTTTTCAATATGATATAACCGAAAAGGAAAGAATAAGATGAGCACCCAATAGAAAAAGACAAGAAGGGTTTAATGGCTAACCTCACTTCTTGATTTCAGTTACAGAAACCAGTGGGTTTTAAATTGGCTTTTTCTTGATATATAAGACACGACATAACAGAGCTGTATAGAGAAGATGAATCTTGTTCTTTGTCATTCTCCCTGCGTCGACTATATGACTCAAAAAAGCTATAGAGAAAAAGGTGCCACTATGCAGAGCAGGTGACGCCGGGATGGAAAATTGATGAGCGAAGACCCCAAGTCGTCTTCTTTTTTTGTTTTTTCCTTTTTTATTTTTTTTTCTTTTCACATAAATTTTGACGCCATCGTGTTCTCAGCAACATACTCATCGTTTAGTATAATAATGATTTAGTATTATAGCAAACATGCATCTCATTTTGTTTTTCTTTTTCCGTATAACATTTTATTTTTCCCTGTCTTTTGAAATATAATATTTTGCTAAAATAATTAGTGTTTTTAATTTCTATTTGGAAAATAAACAAATAAATTTTTGAAACAAATGATTTTAAATAACTTAATGAATTCTTTAGAAACATTAAAATTTTCTATTAGGCAAATAAACAAATAAATACTAAAATAAATTAATCAGAAAAATTAAAAATAGGTTATTAATATTTTTTTAATTCATATTCATTATAATATTTTAAATTTTATTATTTTAAACTTGTGATATTGCATATCTGTTTTTGTTAGATGAAAAAATTAAATTAAATAATTGGATTTAAGCTGAATTAATTAATTAAGGAGGGGTTTACACGTGAAAATAAAGGTTGACCATGTTTTTCATAGCAAAAGATGAGAATAGTTGGGAGCAGGTTTGGGCCATCAATTCTTTTTGCCTTCTTTACGACCATAAAGACCTAAAAAAAATTAAAAAGTTAGCACTTACTTTTATTTATATTTCTTATTTTTTATTGAAAACCACCTATGGTTGAGGTCCATATTGAATGGAAAATACTCGAACTTGAGACATTTCACTATTTATATTTTCTATAAGATCTAAAAAGATTTAGGCGGATTAGACATAATGATTTTATTTAAACCCTTTAGACAATGTTTATATAATATGTGATTTTCTCACATTTGAAATTCAAGTGTTATTCACTTACTATAACTTGATATTAGACTCGATCAAATTGGATTTGAATTGAAACTAAATCTAAAATTATTTATTAAAACGAAATATTGAGATTATTTCCTAAATAGCAAAACATTGAAATGGTAGCCTACTGATGTTATGACAGTTACCGCTTTTGACCTGAAATACGAACATTTTATACCTAATTTGATTTTATTATTACTTGATTTTGGAAAAACTAGTACCCGCTTCGAAGTCAATCCGATACACTTTTAAAAGAAGGTTCAGCTAACCGACATTTTGTCTTGACAATAATGAAAAGACATGTTAGAACAACAATTAATGTCAAAGACATACACCTAAATATAGTTTTTGATCAATAAGATCAAGCAATTACTGACTGTAAAGCAATATTTTATTTGTTAAAAATACAATTATAAAATATGACATTTTTTAATTAGTTAGGAGGACCACCACACAGCTAAGTTAGTGATAGAAGATGAAAGTGGGCACTGATGGATTATTTTATGGATTACTGGACAATGGACACGCATTAATTATTATAATCCAATCCAATTGTCTCTTCTCGTGTGTTTGTTTGGAAGAAATATTTTACATTTCCTCCTCAAAAAAAGGCCATTTTGCAAATATGGGCCTTTTGTCTTCGGCCCTCTTTTGATAAGTTGGCCAAGCCCAAATATTGAGCCTATATCCATAAAAGCAAACTGCCCACTAAGCTTTAACACAAGTCATAGGGAAACAATTGAACATGGACATATCAAAATAAGCTAGAAGGGCAGGCAAAAAACAGTATCTAAATTTAGGAAAGGAGAGAGAAAAAAAAAAAAACTTGCAAATTCATTTAAAAACAAAAGAACTGTATACTCATAGCTTATGTAAAGCAATACCGTCTCTGTTCCATTTTGTTTATTTGTTATTCTTTTTTCAGATGTCTCAAAATATTTACAATATTTCTAAATTTATATATTTAAATAATTATTTTTTTCATAACAACCTTTATGATCGTTCATTACATACATCTTTTTTATTAATATATTAATGAGTTAAATGTAAAAACTAGTAAAATAATTTTTGTTTACTAATTTCTTAATATGCGTATTTTGTCAAACCATGCAAACAAATTATGACGAAAGAAGTATAATTTAAAATATATTTAACATTGATATTGAAATTATCTCTCAAAAAGATATAGTTTTAAATACTAATAAAAAAAACAAAATAAATTTATAATGCTTGTTAACATAGTTCTTTAAATATATCAGTTATATTAGAGCTATAATAAGCTGAGCCGAATTTTAATGAGCTTGAGCTCGACTTGATAAGTATATACTTAAATTAATTTTGTATAAAAATAGTCAAACTTGAATTATGTTCAATAATTATAAATGAGCAGAGTATAAGTTTGAATTTGAAATTTATCAAATAAAAAAACAAAATTCTGATTTAAATTTAATTATTTTTTACCTTATTGAGTTAACTAACAAGTTAATGATTCAAGTTTAAATTCGGTTTGGTTGCTAAATAAATTTAATAGCTTCACTGAAATATAGCTCAATAAATTTATCAAATGAATTCAAACGAATTTTTATCGAGTTAAATCTCGATTAAGTGAGTAATTTTTATAATTTAAAATATCATTGATTTTTTTTTTTTAAATATTTGTCTTTTACATTGAACCATTAATCCGGTTTGAAAAATTCTGTAAATTTCCATCTAACGTAGTCAAGCTTTGTTTTTTCATGAGCTTAACAGGTCACATTTTACCGTACAGCATAATCAATGTGGAGCTGTACAAATTAGATTTGACCCAGTAGAGAAGGGAAGATGAGAAATGACTGAAGTGAAAAGGGACGTGGCGTCAGCTTCACTATAATTCAATGTGCGTGCTCCCACTCGCCCACCTACACCCTCACCGCCTGCCGTTTTCGGACTCCAACTCTACTTTCCAATTTCATTTTTTCACCTTTTTAATTTTTGAATGAAAACGTTATCTTGCAACCGTAACTTGCAACGCAAACCAAATATCTGTGACTGTCACCAAACCAAATAGTGGTCCTCTTCCCGCTCCTCTCAGCATCACTCCACTCTCTCAACTTCGAGCGTGTAACTTAGTTTGCATCAAGATGGACTCATTGGTAAGTTCACGGATCCGCTGTCCAGTGTTCAACACACTTCAACTGTAGCGCGTGACCAAATTATCCACTAAGAATTTGGCTTCGCTAAATTTTTTATTCACGTAATATGTCCTTGTAATACGTGTCACCTTATCCGAATATTCGATCAAGTTAAATTATTTGTAATAATAATATTTCAAACTTAGACTTTTATTTCTCTAAAAAAAGTTGTTTTGAAAATTTGAATAGAAAATTCTTTTTTCCACGAGAAAGAAATTTAAATAGCAATATTAAAAAGTTTAAATTTTTTTTTTTGAAAGGTAAGCTTAAACTCTATATTTTTTTTTTAATATTGAGGGAGAGGGGATTTAAATCTGAATTTTTTGCCAGATCGTATATGTATTTATCACTGGGCTATGTCTAAGTGTACAACTTAAAATTTTATTTAGAAAGCTGTAATGACATATAATATAATATATTAAAAATGCATTTTATATGCATTACATTGCATCATATTGTCTATGTAATATTAATTTTAATATTTTTATAACTTTTTCATAAAATTAAAGAAATAATTAAATCATTTCGATTTTGTTCTAATTGATAAAATTAAAATTAAATTAAAATTATTTTAATTTTTTAAAAGGCATATAAATAGAACAAGAAAAAATAAGTTAAAAGTATTAAAATGAATAGAATAAAAGTAATAGTTCATTAAATTAAATAAAGATAGCATGCAATATTTCATATATAAAGATTGCCTGACAAAAAGTTATTAGTTGATTGATTAGTTTAAACGAAATATCTTTCATCTGGTTAATAAAGATTAAATATAAATTTATTTTTTTATAAAATTAGGAGTTTACATGATGGAGCAGAGAGAAATTATAGAAAAAATAAATTTTTTTTTTTTGGAAAAGCAATTATTTTAAAAATTAGGATTCAAAAAAAATTGTAAGTATCCCTTTAAAAATTATGTTTAAAAACAACCTTGACAGGAGGAACATGTGCAAAACAATAATATAATAAAAAGGTCAAGGCCAGATAAATAAATCCAAATTGCATTTTTTTTAATTTAAAATTGTTATTGCTCCATGTAATTTGGAATACCCAGCACACTACCAGTGAGGATTTCTTTTTTGGCACTATCCAATGCAAAGTTTGACACGTGTAAGTGTAACATTACACGTAAACATAAATTAACAGAAAAAAATTATGTTTATTACGGAGTAAATCAGCTTTATCAGAAAACGTGATCATTAATGCTTTGTTTGGATAGAGGGAAGATGCAAAAGGAGAGAGAAAACTGTTCATTTTACCTTCTTATTTTACACTTTTTATTTTGTTTGGAGGAAAAATAAAATAAGTAAATTTATTTTATTTAGTTGCCCTTCGTTGTATTTATTTTCCTCCTATTTTGGAGAGAAAAATATTTTATATCCGCTCTATATTTTACCTCCTTTTAAAATAAGGTATTCTATAAATTCCAAGAAACTTTCACTTATTATTTTACATTCCTCCTTATTTCACATCCAACCAAACAAGCTCTAGAAATTTTTGGTACTACAGAGGTGAGCTTATCACTTCCCTACTGGATTATGTGACAGTTTTTTTTTTAGAGGGAAATTATAAAAATAAATAAAAAATAAAATAATAAAAAGGAAAAAGGTATAGAGAAACATCAACCAACGACAACAAACATATCTCAGACTCTCAACGGTTTGTGCCCCTCTCTTCGCCACACACACAAAGCACCTACACATAAATACCAGAGAGAAAGAGAGTTTCTGGAAAGAAAACAGTTTTCTTCTTTAAGGCTTTGGGTTTGTTTTTGCAGGTGAAAAATGGAAGCTAAAGAAGAAGTTATTTCTGTTGAGCTACCAGCTCCTCCTGCTTGGAAGAAAATGGTTTGTGTTTCTTCTCTTTCTGTATAAAAAATTTTGAACTCTCTCTCTCTCTCTGTTTTATATAGGTACATGTTCCTATGGATAGCTTATAGTTTCTTGTCTTGCTTCAGTACTTGTTGCCTTTTGCTTGTCGGATTAATTTGCTGTTTTTTTTTTTTCTTCTTCTTTTTTTGTAAAGTGATAATTTTTATTTTTGGGGTTTGCTTAATTGGTGTTTTCCTTTTTCAGTGTTATGTCTTAGAAATTAAGTACTTGTTAATATTGGAGTTTTAAATTTATTGTGATTTGGGTTTTTGAACAATTTGGTGATTCTGGCAGTAATTCTGCTTTTAGGGTTTTCTTGGCATGTTTAATTGCCTTGGTGGTGGTAGTTGTTATAGTTAGGGATTTAGGTTCTGGTTTTCATTTCTTTTCGTATTCCCTCTCTGAAACTTTTTAGGTTAATTATGAATTCCATGTGATAAATTCAACTCCCATCAGCTTTTACCATACAGTTAATTTCCGTTTTGTGTCTTTCTGTTCACACACACACACACACACACACACACACACACACAAAAAAAAAAAAAAAAAAGCTATTTGGTTGGAATTAAAGGGAGATTCCCCCCCCCCCCCCCTGGTTGTGGGCCTTTTAGCTCTGTTCTGATAGTGGAACCAGTAAATTGTTTAAAAGTTCTTACCATTTCAGTGTTCTTTTATTGGAGTTCTTTCTGAATTCTGCTGCATTTTGCCTCCACATTTGATAAGATGCTTAATGCTTTTCTCATGTATTTACAAAGTGAGTTGAGCTTGGACTAGATTAAACAAGATAATAAATTGAATTTCTACCTTTTACAAATAACAGATATAGGTCATTGTTATTGTCAGTGAGATAGAACTGAAGGAAGTTACCTCTCAAGCAAATAGCATATAGCATCCCTCACCCCAGTTGCTTGGTTATTCTAGTATTTTCAAATGCAAGGTCAGATGTGCAAGCAAAAAAATAACATAAAAACAGAAGACCTGCCTTGTGCAGTGAATAGGAAAAAATGTTTAAAATATACCACTTAAGTGCAACTGCTCCTGCAATTTTCCTTATCATGTTTTTGGGGAATATTCATCTGGATTCATGAAATAGATGTTAATGACGAAAATTGGGACAAACCGATGCTTTTTTGCACTTTGATGAAGTGCTGATTTTGTGTGTATCTAGACCAAATATTATTCCATCTCAATGTACATAGAAGCAGACTAACAGTTTTAGCAATATATCAGATTGCTTATTTTGTTGTCTTCAATTTATTATAGCTTTTAACTCCCAGACTTTTAAACTTATGGGATTTTCTTGAGCATTTTTGTTCTTTTTTAGAAAAAAATGGGTTTTATCATTGCTTTTAATGTGCTTTGGAGTATCTTTTTCTAATTGTGGGCTTGTTTGCACTTCTAATAAATTATCTTATTTTGTGTAAAAAGATAAAACAAAAAAAACCTCCCCCACTTTTCCCTGCAAAAATGACTAATGATTTTGACTTTAAATATGTTTGAAAGGGAAGAGGGACTGTTCCCTCTTTTTTTCCAAAACCTAGTTTCTCTACTGCAATTATATATGTCTAATTTCTGGAACAGGATAGTCTTTCCCTCACTGTTTCCATTTTCTTTTCGTTAGCTAAAGGAACATGAAGATTTAATCCATTCTAAAGAAAGCAACAATGCAAGTTTATAGTAAGGTCTCTGACTAGCTTTAATTTAAATATTGGGGGCAGTAGAAGAGAAGGGAAAGTTGGGAATTTGAGTGTTAAGAAAGAGTCATGTTTCAATACCTAGCTTCAAATGTCAAGGTGGATGTACATTGGTTGGCTTCATATCCAAGAAGAGGAAGTTAGTTTCTATACAAAAGGGAAAGTACAAAGAGATGGATGGCCTTTTAATAATAAGGAGAAACTGCAAAATTCATAGTTTTTATCTCTTGGTTTGTGCAAAATCTGTAGTTGTATGGATATCACTCTCTAGTGCTATTCACACTTGTGCGCTCCCTCTCTTCTATTATGTTTTTATTCTTTTTCCTAGGAAGTTTGATAGCCTGATTACTACAACAACAACAACCAAGCCTGATCATCTAACTAAAATCTAAGCGCTGGAGTCCTTGACTTGTAAACTCAAGCTGATATATAATTGCACTGTCTTGAGCATCTTTATTTGTCTAATATTCATCATCATCATCATCTTTTGCTCTACTTTATTGGTGCTTGCACTTTAGAATATATGCTAGTCTTCTCTGTAATTTATTAGATTTAGATATTTTGTTTCTCATATATAAAATAAGCAATGGTTCATTTGATTTGGAACTGGAAAACAGCATCTATTTGGTGTTGTGGTTGACATTAGTTGACCTGGGATTTTATTATATCACACATTTTAATGACTATCACGTGGCAGTATCTGGTTCAAATATTAGATGCAAAGATAATAAGTTGAAAGTAATTACAATAGAAAACTTTCATTGTTGAGATGTTAGAGTTTAGAAAGAAATGGAATGATTAGTGACTTAGTGTACTGGTACTAAATACTTGGCTAATATAATTTTGACTCGGAATCCATTTAAAAGGTGTTTTTATACTGTGGCTTCTGTGGTAAGGCTACTGAATTAGATGGATTTACTAGTGTGGACATTGTCTTTTGGCTTGGACAATTTGGCCCTGGGCTAACTCCAAATATTTTTCTAAGTTGGGGTTTCTAGGTAGTTAATTCAGGTTTTCATTAATTTGGGAGCTCTGGATGTTAGCAAATGACATTCTATGATCTAGTTTCCTTGAATTGATGCCTAAATCTTGACTTTTGGCCTAGAAGTTTAAAGTTTTGCATAAGGATATCAATGAATGAAACGGGGTTGCCAGCTCTTTTCCCAGTCCATATCACTTAAAAGCTCAGGCCATATACTTCTATAGTTACTGTCAGTGAGATTACTTGAAAGTTATGTTTAGGTAGTGTTCATGAGGTTACTTGGTTATTTGCATCTATTTTGGCATACAAATACTTTTTTGCTCATCCTTTTTGGGTTTTGTTAGTAATTCTACTTTTTCCTAAACTATCAGTCTTTATATATTGGGATGCCAAGTCTTTAGCTTGTTAACTAAGCTGCATTAGAAACACCCAGTATTGCTGTGAGGTTTGACTTGCTTATAATTTATGATTCTGGTAATATGCAATAGTCAGATTTGAGTTACTAGGAGCTTTCAGGTTAGCCAATTGCATGATGAGTTGCTTGTCATAATTTGCTTGATTTATTCTCAATGGCTGAAACTTTGTATATGAATCTAAAAATGTTGTTGACTGGGGTACCTTATCATGAGGGTTTAGATGCGCTTTAGTCTATTGTGATTAATATTTTTGTTTGGGTGAAAGGCTTCTTCTTTCTGCTAAAATTTGGTTTCATCATGAACTTGGAAGGGCTTTGTTTCAAAACTTGATCACTCTGTAGTCAAGAATGCACTTTCAATAAGGTCATGAAACCACCTTGAAGAATTACCAATGGTGCCCAAGATCAAGGCTTCTAGTAATAATTAATTTATTCTATAGTTCACCCCCTAAATATGAAGTAAATTTGCATTCAATTGCCCTTTTCTTCATCCTTTACTGCATTTTGGATTTGATGAGGATGAAAGGACTCATTGAGGGGCAAATCGGCGGATTAGATGAGATAGTATGAGCATAATCCGTTACTGTCATTATCGTTATTGTTATTCCCTGTGGCCATGGGAAATGACACGTGTTCATTCAAAAGTCTTTGTGCCAATTGTTTGAGGCTTTTATTTGCAGGATTAATAGTCAGTGCCGGATGATAATTTTATGGAAATTTATTGAGTTAGAAGGAAACATAGCATTAGAAGTTTGGGGGCAATGTATTACAAGTTTCAGAAAGAGTTGGACTCAGGATGGTGCACCCCAGACTCTCAGTGGAGGCAATTTGTTAATAAAGATTTGTCATCAATGATGTGATAAATTGAACATGCTCAAAACATGGTGTTTTTATATTGTTGGTTTAATGAAATGCTATAAGGAAGATATTGCCTGCGTAACCCGATATTTGAGAGATGTCTTTATAATAAACTAAGTGCATGCTGGTCAAATTAGAAGTAGGGTTTTTGGCAACTAAAAATAAGCCATGCCTTGTAGAGGGAGTCCTAAATTATCAAGTAAAATTTTATGGAAGATTAAGAATGATAAAATGCAGAGAGATTAACATTCATGAGAAAGCATGGACAAGGTTAGGGAATATGCGCACAAGTATGAAAGTGCCCAGTTCCATGAGCTAAAGAAGGAATAAGAGCTGGTATGTATGGTGTTAAGGTGCAGTTGCTGGATTAACTGACTGGAAATTTGGCAGAAAATGGTTATTTTGTAGGCCTCCTGATCTCACACTAGCTTAGATGTAGTTTCAAGAGAATAACTGAAAAAGCAGTAACACCTGTCATTTAGGAATAACTGACAAATGAAAACATCTGTCTCTCTTTTCACTCTGATTACTGGTTCTATCTATTGGTTTATGGGTTATTTATGCTTTATTATATAGTATAATCTGCTGAATCTTATTGATTAAAATGTTAAATAAACATCAAGGGAAAGGAATATAGATGGGTATTAATTGGTGTTGTTTATTGTGTAGAGTTCTTGTTGCATGACAAATATCTTCTGCCTATTTTTTTTACAGTACTTGCCGAAGAGAGCAGGTACACCAAGGAAGAGTGAAATCATGTTTATTGCTCCAACTGGGGAAGAGATCAATAACAGGAAACAATTGGAGCAGTACCTGAAGTCTCACCCTGGTAATCCAGCAATCTCAGAGTTTGATTGGGGTACTGGAGAGACACCCAGGAGATCAGCAAGAATCAGTGAGAAGGCCAAGGCAACTCCAACACCGGACAAGGAGCCTCCAAAGAAGCGAGGCCGAAAATCATCAGGTTCGAAGAAAGATAACAAGGAAACAGAATCTACCCCAGAAAAGGGCGAGAATGAGAAAGAGATCCAAATGCAAGATGCAGAGGGAGCTCGGAAGGAAGATGCAGATTCTGGAAAAGAGAAAGAAGTTATCAAGGAAAATCAAATTGAGAAAGTTGATAAAGGAGAAAAAACTGCTGAGACAAAGGATCCTGATACAAAAATGGAAGAAGCTGCACAAGAGGAAGTTAATAAAAACACTAAGATCCAAGAGAACACTGTTGAAGACAAGGAAATGAAGAATGTTAATGAAGAAGACAAGGATAAGGAGGAAAATGCAGTAGAGGTTGGTCCTGGCGACGCCTCTGCAAGTAAGGTGCCACAAACTGAGTTGGAGAAAGAGAATGCCCCAGGTAACAAGGACATCCCAGATTCTGCGACTGTGGAAGTGAATGGGGGAGCACAGAAAGAGAGCGCCAATGGAACAGTTCCTGCTTCTGAGGGAGAAGTGAAAGAGAAACCAGAGATACAGGAGAATGATGCTAAGAGTAGCATCCCTGTAGATGGAAAAGGCAAGACAATAGATGGGGAAATCACAGAAAATGGAAAAGTTAACCAGGCAGCGCAAAATGATACCCCGCAAAATGCAGCTCCTCCAGTGAGCTGCTGAATGTACTGTACTATTTGTCCATGATCTGTAGTACTCTGCTCTTTTAGTTGTGATGACTTTTTGGATTCCTTGGATGACTGTAGCATTAATGTTGTCGTCGTTGCTAGATTTCATTTATGTCAATACTAGATTTTAATGTATGTAGGTAAATCATGTATGCCACCTAGAGTAGGCCGTAGTTGTTGCAGTTTTTGTTACTTTGAGCAGGAACTTATGAATGTAGGCTCCAGAACTCATCTCAACAGTTATGGTTAGTGACTAAACTAAATTATTCATGTGCTTGCACTGCTTGTTTATTGTGCTGCTATGGACTGTAAGTGTATGGCTTCATGCACCCAGCATTTCTGGTGCTGCCCTGAGATCTTAGCATGAAAATGCAAGTGGGCTAGTTTGAAATCAGGAAGGGATGAATGATAGCTGATTAAGAGAGAATTGTATCGTGTTAGTACCTCACTTGTGTCATCAGATGGCGGACAAGGTTAAATGGGGATAAATCCAGTTAGGCATTGATCACGGTTTGGTTCTAAACTGGAATTAAATCAAAACCCAACAGATTAAAATCAGAAGCACCGGCAAATCGGTTTTGGTTTCACTTTTTTTAGAATCAGAATCTATAATTTTGAAACCAAAATTCACGGTAGCATTACCTAAATCCAGAATTCATCTTGGTATAAGGTTTTCCTATTATAACAGGAATTTCAAAAGGATTCCCATTCTTCTATTAAATATTTTACATTTTCCCTGAAGTACTGCTATTTTTCAGGATAATTTATATTTTAGATTTTATTTGTTGCACTATTTATTGACTAGGATAAATATAGCCGTAGTTGGAATGAAAATTAAAAATCAGTTTTCAAAGTTATAATTTTTAACGGTTGATATAAAAATTGAAATAATGCTATATTTAAATTGAGATATGATTATCCATAGTGATTGACAATATTATTTCGGTTCATTTAGCATTTCTATGAATATAAAACAAAACATTTTATTTTGGTATGAGTAAATGTTAAGATTAAATTGAATTATCACTATAAAAATTATTAATAAAATAAATCAGCAAAAAGTAAAATTTTTTATTTTAACTTTTATTTCCAATTCAAGTCATCAGACGGAAATGAGAGGAATATCGAGAAAAACTAATACTTGATCTACATTGAACTATCTTTCCTTCATCCAGCCACAATGTTCCTTGTTTCCATAGGAATGCACTCAAGAACTCCTCCATCTTCACCCAAGAAAAGTATATATAAGACAAGACTCTAACTTCCAACATTTCTCAAGAAAAAGAGAGAGAGAGAGAGATAGACGTTTCTAAGGAGAAAAGTTCCTATAAGAATTCAAGAAAAGGGGTTACTTTGTGAGTAAAGTTAAGAATCTATACCAAGCCCTCTCAAAATCTTCCTTTCATCTATGGGTAAAGGCTAAGAATCTTCTTTTCAAGATTTTTGCATTAAGGCTAAGAATCTTTTTGTAGTTTTCTTTAGAGGTCTTTATGGCATTTCTCAAGAACAAGAATTGGATTATCATCCAAAGTGCTAATCTTTTTGGCAATTTTGAATTACAAAAGGTTGGGCCATACCTTCTCTTTTTCTACAAATGGGATCCACTTTCCTTGGTAATTTCTCCACCAGACTTATGGGTTCCTCTTCTTTCTTTCTTTGCCTTCTCATCTTCTCTGTCTTATTTTCCAATGGTATGCACTCTTCACCTTTCTACTTGAGTTTTATTCATTTTTCTTCTCAAGATTCTCATTGAGTTAAAAGGATACACTGCACTTTCCTTCTTATTAGCTTAATGATCTGTAGAATTTTCTCTCCAAAAAAAAAAAAAAAAAAAAAAAATCTATGTCATGACATTTATTTTTTTAAGAATTTAAGGTTAAATAGCTGAATTGTTATATTGGAGCAATTGCATTACATTTGCTTGGAATTCCTTTTATAAGCATTAAGTGCTGATTGGAAAATTGACGTACACATGGATGAGGAATATTTAATTTTATTAACATTTTTGGCTTCTTTTTCTAGAATTTGTTAGCCTAATAGTCAAATTCACCCCAACCTTTTTGTGTTTTCTAAATTTTTTGCATAAAATAATAAGCTTAGAGAACAATTGCAAAAAATGTTGTTTCTGCTTTCTGGTATGTCAATCACCTGAAGTGAAGAGTTTAATTTCATAGATAGAATCATATTTATCTTTAAATGAGTATTCAATGTTTCTTACAGTACAAATTGAATTTTAGAAAATCTAAATGCATTTCACATCTCAAATTATAACCAGTGTTCTATTTAGTAGCTTTAGAGGGTGAAACTAAGCCTAAAAGAGCTTATGCTATCTACTCTGCAGTTGTTACGGGGAACGCATTCACAGGAACATATGGAGTAAACTATGGCAGAATAGCTGATAATTTACCTTCTCCGGGTAGTGTGGTGACACTACTCAAAGCAGCAAAGATAAAGAATATTAGAATCTATGATGCAGATCATGAAGTTCTAAAGGCCTTTAAAGGTTCAGGCATTCAAATAATAGTTGGACTTGGAAATGAGTTTCTGAAAGATATAAGTATAGGCGAAGATCGAGCTATGAATTGGATTAAAGAAAATGTGGAGCCATTTGTTCCTAAAACAAAAATTGTGGGAATTGCTGTAGGAAATGAAATCTTAGGAGGTGATGATCATGAACTTTGGGAAGTTCTGTTGCCTGCAGCAAAAAATGTTTATTCTGCTCTCAAAAGGCTTGGTTTGTCGAAATCTATTGAGGTTTCAAGTCCAAATTCAGAAGCAGTTTTTGCCAATTCATTTCCACCTTCGGCTTGTGTATTCAAGGAAGATGTTCTTATATACATGAAACCATTATTGCAATTCTTTTCCCAGATTGGTACTCCATTTTATATAAATGCTTATCCGTTTTTGGCCTATAAGAGTGATCCTGAGCATATTGACATTAGATATGCACTTTTCCAGTCAAATGCTGGAATTGTGGATGCAAAGACTAACCTGCACTATGATAACATGTTCGAGGCTCAGGTTGATGCAGCATATGCTGCATTGGAAAAGGCAGGCTTTCCGAAAATGGAAGTGATTGTTTCGGAGACTGGTTGGGCTTCTCATGGAGATGCAAATGAAGCAGGTGCTAATTTGCAAAATGCAAGGACATACAACTACAACTTGAAAAAAAAGCTATCTAAAAAGAAAGGCACTCCTTATAGGCCTAAGACAGTAGTGAAAGCTTATGTTTTTGCTTTGTTTAATGAGAACTTGAAGCCTGGACCAACTTCTGAAAGAAACTTTGGTTTGTTTAAACCTGATGGAAGCATTGCATATGATATTGGATTTACTGGACTAAGAGAATCATCTTCTGCTTCATCTCTTCTTTCTTTCAAGGTATCCAATCTCTTCTTTTTCTGCAAAATTATTGTTTTCATTATTGTATTAACTATTATTCAATCTATAATACAAAGACTAATATTTTGGATTAACTTTTTTTTTTTTTTTGATTGCAGGGGATTGGAGGTTATGGTTGGCTGGGATGTTCCTATTCATTGGTTCTTACAACCTGCATAGCTGTTCTGCTATCAGTTACATTTTTATAATTTGATGAAAAAGATTTATTTACAGCTCCTTTTTATCCCTGTATATGATGATTGTGTAACATATCAATTCATTTGTTATTCTTGTACAGACAGTTATTTTCTTGAATCAATATAACAACTAATAATTGCTGATTGTTTTTTTTTTTTTTTTTCATATACATACAGCAATGTAAATAAAGTTTATAAAATGGGGAAAATTGCAGCTATTTAGATAATCATTCCCTCTCATAATTTATTTTTTTTTTCTCTCAAGAGCAACAAATTGACATATAACATATTAAATGAGTAAACTTAACCTGCAAATACTTCAAAATTGGATGCTTTTTTGGAATTTCTTAAAAAGTAAAATACCTATTGGAATTTGTTGGCCCATTGGATGCTTTTTTGGCTGGGTTGGGCTCAGCAACAAAAGGTAACTCTCCTCATCGTTAAAGCCCATTTCACATATTAACAAAATAACAACTTAATTATAGAAAAGCTGTTATAAAGAAGGTACCTGCCTTCAATTTTCATTTTCTTAAAAAATAAAAAAGAAAATTACATAGGAGCTATTGTTATGGCAATTATGAACTTTGCATTTGGATTTCAATGGGTAAGCTAAGGCCATCTTGCTACGTTCCCTGACCCAAGAAAGTGTCAACAAAAGCAAATGGGAAGGCAGAAGTTATGAAAATTCTCCCATCATTAAATGACCATATAATCCATTTTAAGTCTCTTTGGAAGTTTTCCATTCTATAACTACAAGTCTTATTTGTCTGCGATATAAAGTCTTTCTATTTTACGAAAATGCCATTCAACAAGAAATATTCTTTTCTTCATTTTCTTTCGGCTTAATATAAATTATCACCTAAACTTCATAAGAAAAGTTTAATGGTGATCTCAACTTTTATGTTGGTCCATTATATCATGTAATATATAAAATTATATATATTGAATGCTTCAGTTTGTAAAATTGCCTATGTGGAATATAAAATTTTCAACGACCACTGTGTTCAATAAAAAAAGGCACTTTTTGTATATATTTTAACGTAAATTATTAGAGAATAATTTTTACATTTGCGACAACATTAGAAATATTTAATAAGTATAATATTTTAAATTGAAATATTCAAGATATACAATTTTATAAATTAAAAAAATATTCAAACTTTATACTTTTAGAATTTTTACATAAACTTTTTTGATGAAAATTGGTAAACTGGGTTGGCGAGCCGTTATGAATAAGGACTCTTTATGGGTGCAGTGCTTAACTAAGAATTACATGTCTGGGTGTTTCTCCATGGAGTGTAAACCGAGACTACGTTCATCACATGTTTGGAGAGCTTTCTGTCAAGGCATGTAGGTTGTTAATTTGGGATCTTTCAAAGATGTGCGGAATGGGTTGGAGACACAGTTTTGGATCGACTGGTGGCTTCCCTGTGGCCCTCTAATTCATTTTGTTAGAGGTTCTTTACCTAGCTCGGAAGAAGGATTTTTGGTGCGTCACTATTGGGTTCCGGGTACTGGCTGGAATTTGCGGGATCTTTCTAACTTTTTGCCTGAACATATTCTTGATCGTTTGAATTGTTTTATGTTGTCTGAAGACTTGCGTAAGGAGGATACTATCACTTGGAAGTTCTCTGCTTCAGGTATTTATTCGGTTAGCATTGCCTATGAGGCTTTAGCGCAAGGCCCCGTCCCATCTGATCCGATATTATGGAGGCTGATTTGGCGGATTCGGATGCTGCAACGGGTTCTTTTATTTTTATGGCAAATTGCTCATCGGAAGATCATGGTGAACCAGGAACGTTGGCGCGGGCATTTTTCGCACATTGACAGTTGCCCTATCTGTCATCACAGTGTTGAGAGTATCATGCATGCCTTGAGAGACTGTTCTCATGCGAAGCGGGCCTGGATGTCTTTAGGGGCCAGGACTATAATTCCCGAGTTTTTTCTTATTACTGACTTCACCACTTGGTTGAGTACTAATTTACGGCCTCCACCTATTTTATTGGGGATTGTCAGTGGGATATGTTATTTGCTAACTCCATTTGGCTCCTATGGAAGCAACGAAATGAGTATGTTTTTCATCCAGACAGGCAGCAGACTTTTGTATCCAAGCAGTTCTTGATTAGTAAGGCGTTGGAGATTAGACATGCACGGGATTCTCTTGGCCTCAATAAGACCGCTGAGAGAATATATTATAATTGTATTTCTTGTATCTCACCAATCGATTACATAGATCTATATTTAAGGAATTCCTATGCTACCTAGCTAATTAGAAATATAAATCATAAACTAATTAGGAATTTAACTCCTAACAGAATTCTATTTACAACTAATGCTTAACACTCCCCTCAAGTTGGAGCATAGATATTAATCATGCTCAACTTGTTACAAACTACTGCTTTCAGCAAAGCACAATACCATATTCAGCAACTGTACCCACTTCATTATGGCAATATAGAAACCCAAACCAAATAGTAGTAGCAGAATTAAGACAACACACTTAGGTTGTCGAAATAAATCTCACTGAACCAGAAAACAACTCATAGGGCTGTTTCAAGCTCCATAATCAATGCCTCAAAGAGGAAGCCCGGTAGTGCAGATATTCAAAAACGCAGCAAAAGAAAATCTGGCAAACGGAGCACACCACTGAAGGCCAAGAACACAATGCAATTCACTGGGGTTACACTGCTCTCGATAAAGGAGAATGTTCAAAAGCAGAATACCTGTAACTGCAGCAAAGGTGCAGTACTAAACCCTAATGTAAAAAGGAATAACTAGCAAATCACCGAAAATTACCTAAACCAATTGTCACAGCAATGGAATATTTCCTCAGCAAATTACAGCAACAACAGTAGCAGAGGACTGCCCGACACAGTTGCAATAGAATCGCAGCAAACAAACCTATTGAATAAGCCCAAAAATGACGATGTAACTCACTGGGTGGCACGTCTCTCTTCAAGCCAACGTTGGAGAGAGAAACCGGAGTGAAAAGGACCATTGGACATGCGCCAGCGCGTGAACCAAAGTAGAACAAAAACAGTAAGAATGAGGTGGCGAGTGGTGGCCATTTGCTTGGAATCCGGCGACCGGATTATGGGGAGTCGCTGATCGGCGGCTGGAGAATATCCCGGGGTGGGCCGGGAGGCAAAATACTAATCCTAGAAAAGCTTCTTAGGGTGGCACTGGCTTCTCATAAGGGAAGTTTCGGGAAATTTCTTTTTTTTTTTTTTTTATGAATGGAAAGCTCTGATACCGTGTTGAGAGAATATATTGTAATTGTATTTCTTGTATCTCATTAATTGATTTCATAGCTATTTAGGAATTCCTATGATACCTGTATGAGGTTTATTTCTTGGAGCCCTCCTCCGCCTTCCTGGGTTTCAGTTAATGTGGATGGTAGTTCCAAAGGAAATTCCGGTAAAGCGTCATGTGCTGGAGTTTTCAGGGATAATCATGGACGGTGGGTCCTTGGGTTTAATGCTCTACTGGGTTCCTGCAATGCGTTAGAGGCTGAACTGTGGGGCACTTACTATGCTCTCAAGATCGCATGGGACCAAGGTTGGAGAAAGGTTGTGCTGCAGACTGATTGCCAGGCGCTGGTGGAGAATCTTTCTGGTCAAGGGCCTTGTTCTTTTAGACTTGCTAATCTGGTTCGAGCTTGTAGGGCCCTGCTGGATTTGGAATGGCAGGTGGAAGTGATAAAGATCTATAGAGAGGCTAATGGTGTGGCGGATTTGCTGGCCAGTGAAGCTCAGGTTGGGCACTTGGAGCTACAGGTTCTGAGTTCTCCCTCGCCTGCGGTTTTGCGTCTTCTCGAGGCAGATAGGGCTGGTGTGGTTTGGCCACGTGGTTTGTTCTGGCTGAGCTTAATGCTCTCCATTCCATTTAAAAAAAAAAAATCAATAATTATTATTATAAATTAAAAAATTTAATAAATTAATGTCAAAAATTGAGGAACTCATTAGATTTTTTCTTCATATGTCAATTTATCCATTTTTCCTTATCTTTCTGTCTTTGAGTTAGACCAATTAAAATTCAAACTCAGAATCGCAAAGAGTCTAATATATTGACTTTGGGCCAATAATTTCCACTGACGTAGAAAGCTTTGTAGGAGTCATCTTCCTTTCCTTTTTTTTTTTTTTTTTCTTTTCTTTTATTTTATTTTTCACTTTCTTAATTTTCCCTCTTGCGTGAATGTACTTTTTTTAAAGATAAAAACAAAACATACTACCATTACCATCATGTAACATACTTGTATTTATATTACATTCTTAAATTTATATATTTATGATAACGACCGATAAACTAAATCTATTTTTATTGATAACATACTTTTTTTTTTATATATTTGCATGAGATATCCAGCACATTTTCTCACTCTAGTAGAAAGTTTACATTGTAGAGGATCAAATTCATAATTAAATTATGGTGATCAACTCGATAAGTGCTCTTTGTCACTGTCCTATAACTTAAAAAAAAGAGTAATTAATTAACATTTCACAAGTAATTAGGTCTAACAAAGGGTTAAGGCCAAGTCAGGCCATTTTATGTTATGGCCCAAGAAGTTGCATGCATGGATTAGTCTTACAGCGAAAATTTCAACTTGGGCTATTAATTGCGCAATATATCAAAGGTCTACGCCGGTGGATTCTACATGCTAATACCAAGAAGACCGCCACTCTTGCTTACCGTACTCGCCGGTTGCCCCGTCCAGTCTACATTTCTCGTCAAGGCCGCGTCAAATTATCAACGAAACCTAGTCTTTCTCTATATAAATAACCATGCAATTCTCAGACATAGCACAACACAATTATATACTCAAAAACAATATAGAAATTTAAAATATTTTAGCTTAAAGAGAGAAAACTAAAGAAATGGCAAGGTTTATTATTGGTTTAGCTTTTGGGTTTTCCATTGCGGTGCTTTTGCTGCAATCTGCGGCGGCACAGACGGTGCATGTGGTCGGAGATAGTGCAGGTTGGACCATTTCAAGAGATGGCGCAGCTTTTTACACTACTTGGGCTAGAAACAAAAATTTCATTGTTGGAGATATCTTAAGTAAGTCTTCTTTGTTATTTTTTCTTTAATTAATTACCTCATCAAGCTTTTAAGTATCCTAATTATTAAACTTCAATGGCTGAATGAAAATACATAAGACAAGATTATCGTAATTAATTAGTTAATTAACTAATCGACTTGTTATTGCAGCCTTCAACTTCACGACCAACTCTCACGATGTACTTCGAGTCCAAAAGTCATCCTTCGATGCATGCTCTAACTCCAACCCTATCGGAGACGTAATCACCACCGGTCCTGTCAACATCACCCTCGACACAGCCGGCGATCACTATTACATTTGTACATTTTCTCAACATTGTCAATTTGGCCAGAAACTAGCTATCACTGTCTCATCTTCATCAGTTAACACACCAACCGCCCAGCCGCCTTCCACCACCACCACCCCAAACACTCCCGCCACTCCTTCACCGACAAACACCACCGCGGATTGCCCTACATCCAATGCTCCTTCTAGTGGACCCACAAGCTCTAAAAATCCACGGACAATGGAACCCACTGCTTCACCTCCTCCGCCAGGTTCTTCATCTTCAAAGGTCTTGGCTGGATTCTCTTTGTCTATGCTGGCTGTTATAATGGGCTTATTGTTTTAAGGACTAATAGGTAATGTTTGCTTAATTTTGGGGGTGTTTTGTGATAAAATAAAGTTTTGAATTGATCTCTTGGTGATTATTGTCAGTGTTTTTTTTTTTTTTTTTTTTTTTCTATTTTTGGAGCATTTGAGAAGTGATTTTTGTTTTTCAGCGGATAATATATATATGTTTTCTTTTTTCAGGCATGTACCGGAATAAAATCAATGATTGTTTATTTTATTTTTATTGAATTTTACAAATTTTTTGTTCAAAGAAATCCCAAATTTTATTTTCCCTATTATGCTAATTATAAGTTATTATATATATATAAATAAATGAAAACATCAGTAAATTAGTCATCGTTGAAAAAATATTAAATAATTAAATCATCAGAAGCAACTCTCTCAATTATATATATATATATATACCTGTTCTATTCCATTTCCTAATCAATTCCCTTTCAATGGACCTCCATCATACCCTTTTTTAGGTTAACCATCGACACACATGTTCTTTTAACAAGTGGTCGACATGTGTACAATACTCCATAGTCATATGTAATATAGTCGGTTGTTTGGTACTGTTATATTTAAATAATTGTTTAATTTTAAAAAAAATGGAAGCCATTAAAAAATATTTTAGTATAAACTAAAAAATCCAGAAACCCAATAGTTTTAAATAAATGGTAATTCAACGGGGGAGCCTTTAATTCCTTTTCTTTTCGTATACAAATCTTTATGGAATATTTATCTCTTTCATATCTGCTTTTCCTTTTTTTAAAATTTATACAGTTGCATGTATATATATATATACGTACCACCTACCTCACAGTCACATATAATACAAATAATAATAATAATAATATTCTGATTATTAGATTATTACGTGTTTTGTGCAATATATTTGTCTTGTCCTCAATTGTACCTTTTTAATGAGTGGAATTAAAAGGTTGTGTCGGCATAGCTTTGGTTCTGTTTAACTAAAAGCTAAAATTTTAAATTATCTTTTTTCTTTTTTTTTTTTTTACTAAAAAATAAATTTCAAATAATATACTATTGGAAAGAAATAGATATGTGAATATTTATATATAAAAAAAAATCATGTTGTAATACAGAAAATAAAAGATATAGAGACTGAATAAGACTAAGCTACCTGAATAATTATCGACAGGAAAGGGTCCATATGAAATTTTTGTGAGTCCTTTTTATTTATTATTGTGTGCATGCATTAATTATTCATTAAAATATACTAAGAAGGTAGGTCCTCGTCAGCGGTTGAGAGCCATATTATATTTATTAATTGTGCAATCAATACTCAAAAGAACGTAATTATATTATCTTCAAGAAAAGTTTTTATTTTGAAAATGTAAACCATGCAAAAAAAGTGGGCAAAAAAGAAGTTGTGAGAGATAATTTTATTTGTCATTAATTAAAAGAAAAATAACATTTATAACAATAGACATGATGAAACAAAAAAGTCAAGACGCACTTAAAAAAATTCTGATTTTTGAATTTTTTTTAAAAAAATCGAAATCCATGAAATTTATTTAAGGAATATTTGTATAAAAATTTAAAAAACTGAAACTATAACATGCATTGGTTGCCTAATTTGCTCAACTCATTAGCCTTTTTCAGAGATATAAGCCAGACAATATATGTATATAAGAAGTCCTTGTCTAGCCACCAAACCTAGAAAACATGGTTCATCTTACCAAATATAGCTAAAGATAATTTATTATTTATTAACTACCAGTTGATAAATCTAACAATCCCGAAATATAGTTATTTATTATAATGTTTCCTGTAGCCCATGCTTTTATTTATTTTCACGTGAAGACCATTTCATCAGCTTGATTAACTTATGTTGATGATACTGTTTTTTTTGTTTGAAAAAATATCCTCAAGATAATTATCTTCAGGATATTATACTCTCCATGCAAAATTGTTTAATGTTCTTATACGATATAATTTAATTATATTATATATTTATTAATTATTTTAATTTATATTCAAACGGAGAGTTAACAATGGTATAAAAAATTATAAATAGATTTGAGATGAATACAGTCGAATGATTACTGATATACGTTACCCTTCATCCATCCGCTGTATTAAACGGTTCACTAACAATATTCATGGATATCCACACTCTGTCCATTTTGGGTTAAATAGTTTAACCTCTCAGGGTAATTCAAAACTAGTGTATACTCTCCTCCCACTGACATTCCTATTTATAATGTAACACGTGTGGATATGTACTGCGATTTTATGATAGCATAGTCAGTGGAGCGTGACGTGGAATGGACTGTTTTTGTACTGTTTGCATTCTGTCAAAAAGAAAAAGTACTGTATTTCATAATTTTTAATATTTACATACGAAGTTTCGATAACGACATTGACAAAGTAGAAAGTATTATATCTGATTTACTACTTCTATTACATATCTTTATACGGGTTTTTTTATAAAAAGTATTTATTTTTTATAATAAAATCTCATCACCCGTAAAACATACAATAATTAGAGGTAAATATTAATTATTTCCATATGAACATACAAAGCTCAACTAAAGCGAGAGCTCACCAATCCCTTATCAACTTCTCATCATTATAAACTACTAATTATTACATTTCTTTTTCTAATATCAATAAAATTAGCAAAAAGAAAATAAAATACATATGCCGAGACAACGCCAGATTCAACTCTACTATTGATCCTCTGTTATTGGGTGCACCGCAGTTCCATCCACAACGTACTCATCACCGTTGAGTTGATCAAGAACCAAGACCAAACCCATAGCAAAAGCCGCATCGAATCCGGGCTTTAGACATAAGGAGAAGACGTCCTTACCGAGCACAACGTTTGTAGAAGCATCGACTTTGCGTCTAATCTCAGCCACTGATTCCTTTACTGTATTGAAGATCGTGCAACACCTGTTAGCAAAGGAACCTTCTATCTGGTACTCCTCTCCTGGATTGCCATACACTTCTACAGCAACGCTACACCGTCCGATCATCGATGATCTTCTTACGCTGAAGATCGGTTTCTGACCGTCTGATCTTTCTCCTAAATACCCTTCCCATCGATTATGTAGACTAGGCCTCTGTTAGACAAGCGCCACGAGTTGACTCAGTTACTTGAATGTTCGCAAATTACCAAATTTAAAATGGAAATAAATCTATACCCAGATTCAGAAAACTAGAATTGGAAATTGTAAATCATACAAAAAGGAAAATGTAATATCTTTCTGTTTTAGTTTTTGGTACGATTTAACTTATAACTCTCCAACTCACCGAGTGAGCTCGGAAAGACGAGTTATGAGTTTTAACGAAATTAAAACTTAAATCTGACCACAACACATCTTTTGAAATCACAAAGTGAATTAAACCAAGTTTGCAGTCTCCGTTTCTGAACAATGTTTGACACTAATCGTTCTTAAAACTCAATGACACAACGAGTTGACTCGGATCCACTAATTAGACTGACGTTTCAACTTGAACTATTGAAACCGAATCAAACCCACAAATTCAAATCTCAGATTAACCCACAACCTGAACAGATTTTATTCCTATTCTTTTACGCGACTCACTGACTCAACCCGCTTATACAGTAACCAAGAGGAAAAAGAAGGGGAGAGAAATATAAATTACCTTTTTTCTAACGGTGAGCAAGCAGCGGCCATGGGCGTCCATGAGAACAACTTCACCAGTATCGCGAGTATCAGGTCCGTATGAATCAACTCGGAAGACTAACTCGCCTTTACAGTCATAGACAGTGAATCCATCATTAGCGAAGAACAGAGAGGTTTTAAGTACAGTTAAAAGCTTCTCGTCTTGGTATATAAACCCACTATCTACAACCAGTCCTCCTTTCATTGCTTCCTTTTTCTCTCTGGGCTCCTAACAATAGTTTCTTGTTAATATAAAAAAGAAAATAAAGGGTTATCTTCAGCTCTCAAAGATGAATCTCTACTCTTGTGTGAATGATTGTTTTGAAGGTACAGAAACGTTGAAGCCAAGATTTATAGTGGCTGAGAGAAAAAGAAAGCGACGCGTAGACAAGGCAAAAGTAGGATGTTTTAATGTTAAATTAGTGCAATTTTAATGTTAATAATGTCTTTTAACATGATAGTTAAATATTGAAATATCTTTTGTCACGAATCACTGACACAAACTACTAGATTACAAATTATTTATTTAGTAATATATTAAACAGATTTTTAGGAACACAAATAAATTAGTAAAATCAAAATCTTCAGTATAATAAATAAATATCAGAATTATTTTGTGATAAAAATTATTAAAATATAATATAAATATTAAAAAATAATTTTTGATAAATTTTATGTGTAATTAATTAACTAAATTACTTAAATTTATTAAAATTCATTAGCTTGTAAAATTGAATGTGACAAATTTTAAAAATGAGAGAAGAATATATCCTGATAAATTTCAGGACCAGGGCAGAGAATAATTAAAAATAAAAAAAGATAAAATTTGTTTGACTTTTTTTTTTCAGTAAATAATCATATTGGCATTAGGGTCTCCTCTAATCTTTGGGCGGTGGGACTTAGCTTGGAATCTGGGACAGCTATAGTGGGACTCGAATACGTGAAAATCGGTTTATGACTGTCGACTGAGTCGCCCTGGCGAGTTGGAATCTCTGAACTACTGAATTGTGAATATTGAGCTTTGGAGTTGTAGTTTTGAAAATGTAAATGGAGATTTGGGTAAAGCAAATCTGGCTTATATTTCTTTTATGTATTATTTATTTATTTATTTATTTAAATATAAAAAACGTGTTATTCTGCTTTCTAAAAAAATATAGCAAACCTTCATTTTTTTTTTTTTTTTAACAAAGCATAAAGACAATTGCTTTAGAAAGAACACCATATTGGAAGTTTGGAAGTTCTTCTGCAAAAGATTAGAGAGACCACTAAAATGATATTAGTATAATATCAATAGCATTCTAGCATTAGGTTAGAGTTGTTTTAATTCAATTATTTTGATTATAAAAAATATAAAAATAAAAAAAAAAATCACCCCACCACAATTTTTGTAAAATTAGAAATTTTAAGACAAGGTGTGTGAATTCAACTTTTAAGTTGAAACGTATGCTTTATAGTTTTTGACATTGCCAAGAAAAATGGAGGTGATAATAAGAAAAAACATTGAAATTCCACTTAAATGAGAGAAAAAAAAAAGATTTTCACAATTTTATTTAAATGTATTTTTTTGTTAGTATATTAATAATTTAATATTTGATTTTTTGTTCACATTATAGAAGATTTTCAATTTGAAACCTATAGATTTCTTTTTCTGTAAGAAATTTCAAAGTCTAAAAAATAAAAAGTTTCAACAATCTAACAAGATATTTATTTCTTTTCCTTTTTTATTTTTTATTTTATTTTATTTTTTTTGTCACTAAAAGTGGGTTACCATATTGACCTAAACTAAACCCGTTATTAACCAGCTAGCAACTGCCCTCCAACAAGTGAGCAAAAGGTCCAGAAAATATTCTCTTTTTTTTTTTTTTTTTTTTTTGGGTGACAGGGAAGAAAATCTTCTAATTAGGAGTATTAATGGCTATATATATATTTATTTATTTTCAGTACATGGAATAAAAACATAGGCCCATAATATTCCACCAAGGACTAACCCCACCTTCTGTCAATTCTCCTATCTTGAAATTTATTAGAACCACAATTTATGGGAAACTAATAATAATAGAAAAGTACATTATTAAATTATTTATTTCCTACAATTTAATAAATTTTAAAAGTAAGATTTTATTTTCGAAAATTTTTTTATTTTTAAGAGTTAACAAAATTTATATCAAAAAATAAAATAATAATTCGTCGATAATTACATTATATATCAGGAAGTCAATTTCCCAGTTTTGCACCACCGTCACACGTTTTCTTTAGGTAAAGACAGGACATAAGCAAAGATTAGTTCAACTGTTACTCTCTCTGTTGATTTTTCTTCATCCTTTTGTGCAAGAAGAAGGTCAAGATTAATTATCATTAATTTTCCTCTTAAACATTAATGAAACCATTAAATGGGATAAAGAAGATAAAATAAAATAAAATAAAAATAGTGGCAAATTAGCTATTTTATTTTATTTATCGAATAAAGTTTTAAAAATTACGAAAATTAGATAGACACTTTATAATACAGTGAGTGCCATGTTAACTGTACAAAGTGATGACTGTTTGATTTGAATATTAATTCTGAATTATGATAATCTCTTTAATAGAAATGTTACAAATTTGTCAATTAATTTGAATTCAAAGTTATATTATTTAGTAACAAACATAATTAAAAAATACACCTTATCTCTTTAGTCAGGGAGTTATTTGTTTAATGGATGTTCGCTTTATTTATTACTAAATGTTAGAACCAATTAGCACCTCCCTCTAAAGTGCCTTGGTGGTTTGATACTTGCACAGTCTTATCTTGCTGCCAAGGTTCGAGGACAGGTAAGAAGGAGAGGAAAAAGAAGAGAAAAGAGGTATTCTAAAATACCTCCCTTTTATAAATAATTTTGCTAATTATTTTCCATAGCGTTATGATAGATATGTTCTTACAGCAATAGTTATTTTTAATTTATTCATGGTAATTTATTTTTGCTGAACATAGGAATTCATCTTTAAATTTTGTAACTTTAATTTTACGGCACGCTAACCATAGTTTTTCGAATTATTGGCTTTTATATATAAAATATTGAATTAATATATAATTATCATATTTAGAATAATTTTTATATTTCAACTATTTGATAAGTGTTTAATTTATTTGATTTTACAGATTGAATTTTTCAATAAAATGATTTTGCAAGTTAAATTATTTCATATATGTAATTTTATAAATTACAGTGTTTAATAGATCAAAGTAAATATTGAAAGTGCTATAAAATTAAAATCACAAAGTCGATCAGCGGAAATTTTATGTAGCGAACCTATTTATTTTAGATAAACAGTGACTCTAGCCCAATGGATAGAGCATAGTTTGGTCCAAATGGTAATGGGTTGGACCTTCAATATTGGACTTCCATTTCAGGTTTGGTTAGGAGCTCTCATAATTTTGAGGTACTAAATTACAGGATAGATTGCTGAATTTGTCGGTGGAATTTGAAAGGTACTAAATTTTTTATTTGTTCAGATTTCTTTGAAAATTTCAATTTATCTTAACAGTAATTAGTTGATTTGAACTGAATTATTCAATACGGTCAACTTGGTTTACTAATTTTATAATGATTTATGTATAGTACAAGCATTATGATTTACAAATACAATACTTTATTAATGTTTGAAGTGGACAGGTTCAACTTTTAACCCTTTGAATATTTGAAGTGACATTACTAACTAACTAAATGGAAGTTGTACTTATTTCTTATCAATGAACTGAAATTTTTAGTTTTGTGAGATACTAATTTAATGATTTGTTAAAATTTAATTATGTATTTGTATTTATCTTTGATTAATTTAATTACATGTAACAGAAATTTCTTATTAAAATTAAAAAATTTAGATCTTAAAATATATTATGAGAGGAAGATTTATATTTAGGCTAAACTATTTCGGTTATCTCTAACCGTTCGACTTGTAATAATTTCAATATAAAATGACTTTAACTCATATCAAAAATTGCTCCCTAATTATAAATTCAATCAAAATTGACATCAATATATCATAAACGTGGAGAAATAAAAAAAAAAAAAAAGAGAAGCCTAACGTTCAATTTATTCCTAAATTGAGTTCAACTACGATTTGCAGTTGGGTTGATTTAACTCGAAATCAAGCATATATGGCCTGAAATATTTGAGTGGAAACTTTATATTCCTCGAATTGTAGCACGAGAACCCTAACGTTCGCTCAAGCACATAACAAAATTACATAAACCTTCCATATCATACGCATAGATATATGATAGACATACAAAGAAAAAGGAAATGAAAAGGTTGAAACCATGTATATATGATATATATCTGTTTTTTGAAAATGAAAGAACTTCATTAAGCATTACAATTTACAAAGGAAATACAAACATGGAGGTATATTCTCCTAAACATGAAAACCAGCATGATTATGGGAAGCTCTAGACAAAGTATGAGTTACTTCTCTCCTAATCTATTTGACAATAAGACCAAAAGCAGATAAATCACTTGTAGAAGAATTAAGAGCATGAACAAAGAGATATAATTAATGCTTATAATTAAAACTTCAAATATGAACTTAAAAATTATATAAAATATCGGAGAAATGTAATTATGAATCTAATGCTTTGAGCAGCGCTTCCCATATCTTACCGGAAGGTACGTACAGGGGTTTGGAACAGAAGTTTCTGGTTGTGCTTTGTCAATACCCACCGTCTTCTTATTAGCTCCATCTCCGGCTGCCTTATTTGACTGAAACTGCGCTGAAACGTGTTTGTAGCTGTATTGAGCAGCGGTACCAACTTCACCACAGGAGGTACAGAAAAGGTGTGAGATAAGTGCTAATAAGAAGGTGAAGACTAATAGACGAGACTGGATACTAGTAGTCCTTTTGATCGTTTTAGGTCTGGTTTTAAGCTTAAGAATAGCTTCTCTGGTAAAAAGCTCATCTCCAGAGAAGGTAACCTTAGGACCACCATCGGGATCAGTGGCAGAGAAGGAAGAAAGAGCAGAAGGAGGCATATTTTATGAGTTAGGTTTAGGTTTAGTTTTGTGGGTGTGTTTTTAAAGAGAAACTCAAGGAGAAAATAACCAGTGCTGTGATGGACAATTACGAGAGAATTTAAGAACAAAGAGTTATGAAGATGAGCAAGATAAGTAACTACAGATAGGAATGACCAAACCCAACTCCATCTTGGACAAATCAAGTGCGATGGATCTCCCTGGAGACAGTGAGTTTTTTCAACTTACACTTTTATCCTTTTGCAGATAAAAATGTAGAAATAGCGAAGATTAATTATTATTATGAAAAAAATTCCTAATGTTGTAATGAGGTAATGCTTACCGAAGCCTTTTGTAGGTAATATAATTATCTACCTACTTTCCGAGAAGGAACTAGAAAGGCACAAAGTGCATGAGTTTCCGTACATGCAGACTGTATTAGGGCCGGCGCAATCTTATTGGGTCCCACCAAAGTCCAGTGAGACAAACCCAAACGACAAGGCTCCTTCTGTGTGTAGATGGTACCTTGCGCTGATAAGCGTCTTTGTCTTTGACCAAAATATCATACTATTAAAGAGTAATAATAATAAAAATGTTTAGTGTCGATTAAGGAAATACAAACTGAATAATAATCTGTCTATGGAATTGGACGGCTGACATAATCTTTTCAGTGTACTTTACAGGCTGTTAGAGAGTCATTTGACTAAATGACACGTCGTCGGTAAGATTTCGTCATCGTACAAAATTCGACCACAGCTCATTGCAACGATGAAATTTTTTTTTTTTTTTTTTTTTTTTGTCAATAATTTCACTCTCTCCATCATCAAATCTTAATGCAGTGATGTTATTTGTTTTTCTTTGCTATTATATACACCTTTACACCTATACCCATTTTATTTCTCTGGTTCGATTGGTTGACAGACCAGTTGAACCAATAAAATTTGGCCTTTTCTCCTTTACACTTCATTTTTTGCAACTTTAACCCTCGAAAATTTTTAATATTATCTTCCAGTAGTAGTGAGTATAAAAATTGAATTGGTTTAGCCTCTAAATTTTTTTATCAACAAATTCAATTTACTTTATTACTCCCTCCATTTTTTCTTTTTGAGTATATTTTTTTTCTATAGAGAAAGTTACTCTAAATAATAACTTTCTGATGCTAGCCAAGTTAAAAAGACTAGAAACCCTTTGAAGTATATTTATTTTTTAAGATTGAAGCTCAACAATCAACGAAAGTGATAAATACAAATACTCTCAGTATTTAATGTACGCATGTTTCAAGAGACAAGTTATCAACTTACTTTCTCATTTCTTTTTATAGTAATAGTGATCGTTTTTATAAATTTGGCCACATAAATACAGAGTTAGCCCTTATTATTATATTTGATGAATAAATGTCCACTTTTATCATTGTAAATTTAGCCACAACTATTGATGTCAAGAACGAATATATGTTATGCTCAGTTAAGTTTGGAAAACGGTAACGTTTTGTTTTTAAAGATGCGGGTGTGTTTTAATTATTCAAAAAAGGAAAAAAATCAGGATTTTTATTAGAAACCGTTCTCTTGAAATCCCTAAAATTCACCATCTCTCTCTCTCTCTCTCTCTCTCTCTCTCTCTCTCTCTCTCTCTCTCTCTCTCTCTCTCTCTCTCTCTCTCTCTCTCTCTCTCTCTCTCTCTCTCTCTCTCTCTCTCTCTCTCTCTCTCTCTCTCTCTCTCTCTCTCTCTCTCTCTCTCTCTCTCTCTCGTAACCGCCACTAAGCAACGGTTCAATAGATGCCAACGACTTGTATAAATGTCGACAAAGAACAAGAAGTCAAGCATTACTTCTAAAAAAATCGAAAATGACGATTAATAAGGAAGAGAGTTCGAATCCAGTTCAACGAAAAATAAAAGTCACGAAGGATTTGAAAAAAATGGCGGTGACTGTTTTGCCTTCTCCGAAGGAAAAAAAAAAGGGACTCATGGAAAGGGTTGACCTCAAAATTCCTCTCTCCTACCCTAGCCCAGAAGAAACGACCACAACCAAAAAACAACCTTCCAAAAACAAGAAAAATCAACCCCTAAAAATCCACCTCATAAGACAAGGAAAAGTATTATTAAGGAGTCTGAGACAAGTGAGACAGAGGAAGAACGATCTGAATAAGACAATGATGGGAGAAATGCATTTTTCATGGAAAGGTATGAGTTCATTTCTAAGGATAGGAAATATTTTTATACTCAAGTTATAGTTAATGAAAAAGTTGAGGGTGAAAAAATTATAGATTTCGAGGATTTGAAGAAAGTTAGATTAAATTTAGACATTTTTTTATGCTGAAATGAAGTTGTTTCTGTCTTTAGATAATCAAGCTAATATTATGCTAGTTAAACTATTTTATGCAAACTTATTTGTGGAAGAACATAAAACTGCTGAGTGGATTAGTGAACGAATATGAGCCTAAAAGCCAGCATCAGAGAAGCTGTCGTTCTAACCAAAGAAAACCCTAAAACTCAAACACAACATTTTCTATTTATATTAAACCCACATACCATACCCATTTTACTTAACCCAAACCCATATAACAAACCCAACTAACCCATTAACCCATATAACAAACCCATTTTACAGCCGTAATTCTGTTACATGAGATAATGTACAATACAGTAGGTCCTAAAATAAGAATATACTACGCATTTGTAAATATAAATAGAACCCAATGTACAGATTTCATAATGAGAAGAAATATACAAAATTCTTCATCTATTTTGCTTTTCTGTTCATGGTATCAGAGCCTGATCTGGTATTTGAAGTTCTAAAGCCTCATTCAAACTTCCTTTCCTGAAATCAATGTCAGAAAACAATAACCAAAACAATGAAAACTCAAACCATGAATCAGAAACTTATAAGGTTTCTGCATCTGAAAATTCAGCTTCAAACCTCATTAATATTTCCTTGAATAGCCAGAATTTCTTGTCATGGAGCAGATCTATGACCATAGCCTTAAAGGCCAGAGACAAGTATGAATTTGTCACTAGTGAAGAACAGGAACCCATAGCTGGACCTCCATTGAAAAAGAGATGGCAGAGAATCGATAATCTGGTAACATCTTGGATCTTAAACTCTATTTCTAAAGATTTAGTTGAAGCATTTCTGTATTATCAAAGTTCCAAAGATCTTTGGAATGAACTGTCCACCAGGTATGGTGAATCTAATGGACCTATGATTTACCAAATAAAGAAAGATATTTTAGTAACTGTACAAGGTAATCAAACAGTAGCTAATTACTACACAAAACTTAAAAAACTCTGGGATGAGTTGGCTTGTTTAAAGCCCATTCCCAAATGCATCTGTGGAATTGCAGAAGGATGTACCTGTGGTGTTATAAGAGCAGTCTCAGATCTAGATGGAGAGGAAAAACTCATGCAGTTCCTCTTAGGACTGAATGATACATATGATAATGTTAAAAATCAAATCCTATTTATGGATCCATTTCCAAGTATGAGCAAGGCTTATTCAATGGTACTGAGTGTTGAAAAACAGAGGGAGGTGAATACTACAATCTATGATTCAAGTGAGAATAGCAGTGCAATGTATGTGCAAAAATCAAACTACAACAGCAAAAATACAAGCAATAATTCCAGATCTAAAGTTGACAAGCATTGTGATCACTGTAATGGGACCGGCCACACTAGAGAAACTTGTTTTAAACTAACTGGTTATCCAGATTGGTTTATTGAACTCAAAAAGAAGAAGAAAGCTCAAGCACATTATGGACAAGTAGGTGATGCACAGTTGAATGTTAACTCAGGTGGCAATGAGAATGATGTATCCAGACTGGTGAGAATGGAGATCCAGCGGGCAATCAAAGATAAAATGCAGTATGATGATAAGGCAGGAGATACACCTATAGCTAACGCAGTTAGTTTTGCAGGTATTGTCTCTCATTTTCATTATAATGTGCATGATAAATGTGAATTAGTTCCATGGATTGTTGACACTGGTGCAACTGATTATATGACATACATGCATCATCTGTTTCATACATTAACCAAATTACCTAAACCTAGAACAGTAACCCTACCTGATAACTCCACCAGAACTATAACACATGTTGGCAAGATCATAATACATGACAGACTGGTATTAAAGGATGTGTTATATATACCAACATTCAAATGCAATTTATTATCCGCATCAGCCCTTGCAAAAGACAATGCACTATCAGTGAAAACACTACCTGACCACTGTTTGTTATAGGATTTGCAGACTGATGAAGTAGTAGCTATTGGCAAGTTGAATGGAGGCTTATATTTTCTTGATAAGAAGTGTTTTGTGCCTATTACTACTACTGAAGCCCTACTTACTGGTACTACACATGATGATCATTTGAGACTATTATGGCATCTTAGACTGGGTCATATCTCTATGGCTAGACAAAATCATGTAATAAATTTTGATACAAACAGTGGTACTCTTGAATGTAATGTTTGCCCCCTTGCAAAACAACAAATATTACCATTTTATCCAAGTTGTAATATTGCTAAAGGTAGGGTGGCCATATTACTGTTCCGGGAATCGGAACCGGTCCGAACCAAAGATTTTCGGTTTGGTTCCGGTTCCAGTATTGTTGGAACCGCAAACCGGTGGTTCCACAAACCGGTGGGAACCGGATGGAACCACCGGTTCTCCGGCCGGTTAGAACCGCCAGTTCGAACCGGCGGTTCTAGCCGTTAGAAACTGTCAGATTTTTTTTCTTTTAAATTTTGTTGTGAAATCTCTTAATGACCTCTCCCAACAACCATAAACGGCCACATAACGGCTAGTTTCAAGAGTATTTTTGGAAAAACAATTTTTTGGATTTATTATAAATACCTCATTTCATTCCATTTACAAATTTGAAATTTTTTTTTTAGAAATAACTTTCACAAATTTTTTAAATTTTGAAAACCGGTCTTCAAAATTTAAAATTTAAAATTATGTGATTTGTCGGAAAACAGATCGGAACCGTCGGTTTTGAAACCATTAAGGAACCAGAACCGTTCGATTTCAAACCGAAACCGAAACTGGAAATTTTCGGTTCGGTTCCGGTTTCAAAAAATTTGGAATCGGAACTGTCGATTTCGGAACCGTGGTCACCCTTAGCCAAAGGCATATTTGATTTAGTACACATTGACCTATGGGGACCTTATCCTATTACTTCTTTAACTAGTGTCAGATATATGCTTACCATTGTGGATGACTATAATAGATACACATGGGCCTACATGTTACCAAACAAACAACAAGTTCACTCAATTCTTGACCACTTTACTAACCTAATAGACACCCAATTTCACACCCAAATCAAAGCAATAAGGACTGATAATGGCACTGAGTTTGTGAATAATGTAGTGAAGATATTATTTCTTTCTAAAGGAATTACACATCAACTATCTTGTTCCTATTCTCCACAGCAAAATGGGAGAGTGGAGAGAAAACACAAAGAAATCTTGAATATTGGGAGAGCCCTTCTTTTTCAGGCCAAATTCCCTAAGATTTTTTTGTCTAAAGTTCTCCTATTTGCTGTTTACCTAACCAATAGAGTGCCTTCTGCACTCTTAGAATGGTTAAGCCCTTTTGAAAAACTAAATCAAATACAACCAGACCTGACACACCTAAGAGTTATTGGCTGCCTGTGTTTTGCAACTAATACTAAACCACACAAAGACAATTTTGATCCTAGAGCTAAACCATGTGTATTGTTGGGTTATGGGGCTCAACAGAAGGGTTACAAGATCTATGGCATGCACTTTAAGCAGATTTTCTACTCAAGGGATGTTGTGTTCAAGGAAACAGTTTACCCCTTCCATCACAACACCCCTCTTCAGTCTTGTACATTTAAGATACTAAACTGTTTAGATGACAATGA
Organism: Jatropha curcas; assembly: GCF_041381405.1. Lineage (NCBI taxonomy): Eukaryota > Viridiplantae > Streptophyta > Magnoliopsida > Malpighiales > Euphorbiaceae > Jatropha > Jatropha curcas. The sequence goes on along the minus strand of NC_143151.1, from coordinate 30,866,457 downwards.
CCTACAAATCCCAGACCTCAAAATTAGGGATGTTGTGACAAAGAAGAAAATCTTCTAATTAGGAGTATTAATGGCTATATATATATTTATTTATTTTCAGTACATGGAATAAAAACATAGGCCCATAATATTCCACCAAGGACTAACCCCACCTTCTGTCAATTCTCCTATCTTGAAATTTATTAGAACCACAATTTATGGGAAACTAATAATAATAGAAAAGTACATTATTAAATTATTTATTTCCTACAATTTAATAAATTTTAAAAGTAAGATTTTATTTTCGAAAATTTTTTTATTTTTAAGAGTTAACAAAATTTATATCAAAAAATAAAATAATAATTCGTCGATAATTACATTATATATCAGGAAGTCAATTTCCCAGTTTTGCACCACCGTCACACGTTTTCTTTAGGTAAAGACAGGACATAAGCAAAGATTAGTTCAACTGTTACTCTCTCTGTTGATTTTTCTTCATCCTTTTGTGCAAGAAGAAGGTCAAGATTAATTATCATTAATTTTCCTCTTAAACATTAATGAAACCATTAAATGGGATAAAGAAGATAAAATAAAATAAAATAAAAATAGTGGCAAATTAGCTATTTTATTTTATTTATCGAATAAAGTTTTAAAAATTACGAAAATTAGATAGACACTTTATAATACAGTGAGTGCCATGTTAACTGTACAAAGTGATGACTGTTTGATTTGAATATTAATTCTGAATTATGATAATCTCTTTAATAGAAATGTTACAAATTTGTCAATTAATTTGAATTCAAAGTTATATTATTTAGTAACAAACATAATTAAAAAATACACCTTATCTCTTTAGTCAGGGAGTTATTTGTTTAATGGATGTTCGCTTTATTTATTACTAAATGTTAGAACCAATTAGCACCTCCCTCTAAAGTGCCTTGGTGGTTTGATACTTGCACAGTCTTATCTTGCTGCCAAGGTTCGAGGACAGGTAAGAAGGAGAGGAAAAAGAAGAGAAAAGAGGTATTCTAAAATACCTCCCTTTTATAAATAATTTTGCTAATTATTTTCTATAGCGTTATGATAGATATGTTCTTACAGCAATAGTTATTTTTAATTTATTCATGGTAATTTATTTTTGCTGAACATAGGAATTCATAGAAATGATAATCTCTTTAATAGAAATGTTGCAAATTTGTCAATTAATTTGAATTCAAAGTTATATTATTTAGTAACAAACATAATCAAAAATACACCTTTTCAGGGAGTTGGATGATTAACTACTTGGATGTTTGCTTTATTTATGAGTAAATGCTAGAACCGATCAGTACCTCCCTCTGAAGTACTGATCAATATAAAATTAACATATTTAGAACAATTTTTATATTTCAACTATTTGATAAATATTTAATTTATCTAATTTTACAAGTTAGAAGTTCTCAACAAAATTTTCCAAGTTAAATTATTTAATATATATAATTTTATAAATTGCAATATTTAATAAATCAAAATAAATATTGAGAGTGCTAAAAAATTAAAATCACAAAGCCGACCAGCTACATTTATACAGCGAACATACTTATTTTAGATATTAAACAGTGGCTCTAGCTCAATGGCTAGAGCATAATTTGGTCCAAATGGTAATGGGTTGGACCTTCAATATTGGACTTCCATTTCAGGTTTGGTTAGGAGCTCTCATGATTTTAAGGGACTAAATTACAGGATGGATTGCTGAATTTTTCGATGGAATTTGAAAGGTACTAAATTTTTTATTTGTTCAGATTTCTTTAAAAATTTCAATTTATCTTGACTGTGGGTCCCGTTTATGTATGGCACAACCCAAGAGGGGGTGAATTGGGTTTTCTAAAAATTTTAACTTTTAAAAACAAAAATCAGAATTCTATTGCAGCGGAATTAGAAAGCATTTGTGAGAGTTAGTTATCAAGTTTAGAACTTCCTCACAAAGCTTATTACACGATTAGAAAGACTCTGTGAAGAACAATTATTGCATTTAGAACTGCTTCACAAAGCTTAAACAATTTTAGAATAACTCTGTGAAGGACAGCTATTGCGATTAGAACAGCTTCACAAAGCTTAAGCAATTTTAGAAAGACTCTGTGAAGAACAGCTATTGCATTTTAGAACTGGTTCACAAAGCTTCAAGCAAGATTAGAAAACTGATTATAATTCATATTGTGAATTACACTGAATATAGAATGACAGATTAGAACTTGGTATAATCACAATACAGAAATCCAGAGTGCTAATGTTCCACAGAGATAAAGCTTATTCACGATTAGAATCAGAAACTCATTAACAATATCGCATTTCTAAATAGATTAACAGTTGCGTAAATAGAATATAATCAAGCAGAACTTCAGAAAGTAAAAGAAGATAAACACAGAGATTTATAGTGGTTCGGCACTAACTCGCCTACATCCACTCCCCAAAACGCATCTTGAGATCCTCCACTATGTTATCTCTTTTCAAGGGTAAGAGACAAACCAACAATACAAGGAAATAGATCAACACCTAGATCTAACCTTTATCCCACTAGATTTTCCAAAGGTTCTAGTTAACCTCAACCCCTTCTGATTTTGCAGAGATCGGAAACTCAAATCAAGACATTAGAATCTCACACAAAGAGAAGGTCGCTTGATAACCTATAACACCATAGCTTTTCACCTAAGCTATTACACAAAAGTTTTCAAATAAAGAGTCTGTCTACAACAGATTACAGAATCTATATAGACAGAGAGAAATGCAAATATAAGCACAGGAAGAACAAAAAACGAATTTAGAAAACAGTTTTAAAGATCAGAACTGTTCTTCAGAAAATGTTGTTAATAAAATTTCTTTTCTCTTAAAAATTTTTCTTGAAGCAAAGAGACGAAAAGAAATAGGGGGATTGAAGAGAGAGCTTTGAGAGATTTAAACTTTGAACAATGAACTCATACTCTTTTGCAAAACCCATTCTTTTTAAGAGAGGAAAGAGTTTTTATATGAAAAGATGATATTCTCTTTTGAAGTTAACGTTGGGATTATTTTTGCTTTAATGAGCAATAAAGTTTCTGATGTTTTTAAACTAAAGAGGCAATGCATGGGTTGCAATTAAAAGGGTTGTTTGACCACATTTAATATTCACACATGCAAGGTTTGAAGATGAAAGGTTCAGTTTAGAAAACAGTGTAACATTTATATCAGAAACAGCCAGCTGTATTAGAAACAGACAGCTGCATTAAATCAGAAACTGCTTTTTAGATCAGAAAATACTTTTTGCAGAATATCATTTAATAGCTACCAAGAATATTTACTCCAAAGATATTTTAGATGGAAAAACGTGAAGAGTAAAGATTTTGGCTATAAATTCTTAATAAATTTATTCAAAAACATTTCAAAATAATTTTGAGAGATATAAAATAGATTTGTGCTTATAATATCATTTACTCTCTATCCTACAATAATTTCCTAAGACTTATTATAATACTAACCAATAGAAAATATCTTCATTAATCTTCATGGTCTTCAAATAAAAATCTTGGGATGTAGGAACTTCATTTCTTCAATAATTTTCAACAATAATTTCTACATAAAATAATATTAGCACATACAAGAATATTAAATTTATTTGTTTTGTATAATCATCAAAATCTCAAGATAAAATTGACCCTTGAGCCAACATTAACCGTAATTAGTTGATTTGAACTGAATTATTCAATCCGGTCAAATAGTCATCCTTCATAGCTCATGAAATTAAATATATTATAGGATAACTTTTTCCCATGAAATTAAATATAGAATCTCATTTTAAAAGGATATCTAGTTTTATATTAGGAGAAAAAAAGTTACTGAGATGAAACTCGATATTTCCAAGCTTGTCGAGTTTTGATTTTAGTGACTTGATCTCAACTTGGTTTATTTACACTCCTAACCGTAAATATACTTAGAGACTTTTCTAATCTTTAGTGATTTTATTATTATTAGATTTATATATAGTACAAGCATTGTGATTTACAAATACAATACTTTATTAATGTTTCAAGTGGACAGGTTCAACTTTTAACCCTTTGACTATTTGAAGGGATATTACTAACTAACTAACTAAATGGAAGTTGTCCTTATTTCTTATCAATGAACTGAAATTTTTAGTTTTGTGAGATACTAATTTAATGATTTGTTAAAATTTAATTATGTTTTAGTATTTGTCTTTGATTAATTTAATTAAATGTAACAGAAATTTCTTATTAAAATTAAAAAATTTAGATATTAAAATATATTACGAGAGGAAGATTTATATTTAGGCTAAACTATTTCGATTATCTCTAACTGTACGACTTGTAATAATTTCATTCAAAAATTAATTTAACTCATATCAAAAATTGCACCCTAATTATAAATTCAATCAAAATTGACATCAACATATAATAAAAAATAAAATAAAAAAAAATAAAAAAGCCTAACGTTCAATTTATTCCTAAATTGAGTTCAACTACGATTTGCAGTTGGGTTGATTTAACTCGAAATCAAGCATATATGGCCTGAAATATTTGAGTGGAAACTTTATGTTCCTCGAATTGTAGCACGAGAAGCCTAACGTTCGCTCAAGCACATAACAAATTACATAAACCTTCCATATCAGACGCATAGATAGATGATAGACATACAAAGAAAAAGAAAAGGAAAAGGTTGAAACCATGTATATATGATATATATCTGTTTTTTGAAAATGAAAGAACTTCATTAAGCATTAAAATTTACAAAGGGAATACAAACATGGAGGTATATTCTCCTAAACATGAAAACCAGCATGATTATGGGAAGCTCTAGCCAAGTATGAGCTACTTGTCTCCTAATCTATTTAACAATAAGACCAAATACAGATAAATCACTTGTAGAAGAATTAAGAGCATGAACAAAGAGCTATAATTAATGCTTATAATTAAAACTTCAAATATGAACTTAAAAATTATATAAAATATCGGAGAAATGTAATTATGAATCTAATGCTTTGAGCAGCGCTTCCCATATCTTACCGGAAGGTACGTACAGGGGTTTGGAACAGAAGTTTCTGGTTGTGCTTTGTCAACACCCACCGTCTTCTTATTAGCTCCATCTCCGGCTGCCTTATTTGACTGAAACTGCGCTGAAACGTGTTTGTAGCTGTATTGAGCAGCGGTACCAACTTCACCACAGGAGGTACAGAAAAGGTGTGAGATAAGTGCTAATAAGAAGGTGAAGACTAATAGACGAGACTGGATACTAGTAGTCCTTTTGATCGTTTTAGGTCTGGTTTTAAGCTTAAGAATAGCTTCTCCGGTAAAAAGCTCATCTCCAGAGAAGGTAACCTTAGGACCACCATCGGCATCAGTGGCAGAGAAGGAAGAAAGAGCAGAAGGAGGCATATTTTATCAGTTAGGTTTAGGTTTAGTTTTGTGGGTGTGTTTTTAAAGAGAAACTCAAGGAGAAAATAACCAGTGCTGTGATGGACAATTACTAGAGAATTTAAGAACAAAGAGTTATGAAGATGAGCAAGATAAGTAACTACAAATGGGAATGACCAAACCCAACTCCATCTTGGACAAATCAAGTGCAATGGATCTCCCTGGAGATGTGAGTTTTTTCAACTTACACTTTTTTGTCCTTTTGCAGATATTTACAAATAGCGAAGAGTAATTATTATTATGAAAGAAATTCCTAATGTTGTAATGAGGTAATGCTTTAGCGAATCTTTTTACACCTAACTTGAGAAGGAAGGCACATAGTGCACGAGTTTCCATACACGCAGATTAGTTTAAACTGCTATTTATTTGCTGAATAGACAGATCGATTGAAAAAATCATAACTATATTTAACAATAAATCGCTTTTCGCACCAAAGACCACTGAGACAAACACAAACGACAAGTCTCCTTCTATGTCTAGATGGTATCTTGCACTGCTAAGCTTCTGTTTTTTTTACCAAAATATCATACTATTAAGAATAATAATAAAAAAAATGTTTATTGTCGATTAAGGAAATATAAACTGAACAATAATCTGTCTACGGATTTGGACGGCTGACATAATCTTTCCAGTGCACCACTTTACAGGCTGTCAAAGAGTCATTTCACTGAATGACACGTCGTCGGTAAGATTTCGTCATCGTACAAAAATCGACCACGGCTCATTGCGACGATGAACAAGAAATCAAGCATTACTTCTAAAAAAATAGAAAATGGCGATCGATAAGGAAGAGAGTTCAAATCCAGTTCAACGAAAAATAAAAGTCAGGAAGGATTTGAAAAAAATGGCTGCGACTGTTTTGCCTTTTCAAAAGAATAAAAAAGGGGAACCCATGGGAAATTATTTGTTAGACAAATAAAGAGAAAGATATAATTAAGAAGAGCAGACATCGGGTCAACTTTAAAATTTATAGAAAAATATATAATAATAACAAATATAAATAATAAGATATTTAATTCAAAAAGAAATTAAATATTAATATATAAAAATAAACATAGAGTTAAATTTTAAATACTAAAAAAACATTAATATGTATACAGTTAAAAATATAAATGAAATTTAAGAAAAAAAAAATTTTAAAAAGTTGGTGACCCCGACACCAGTCAGTTGTTGATAAGTAAACGCGCAATACTTTTTGACAAGTAAGACTGCTAATATATTTGGAATGTGTGTTTTCTAGAACCTTTCAGATAAGCACTTTGGTTCCTCCTCACAGGCAAATACATTTTGGAACTAGAAACATTTGAAAGAAATTCAAAAAAGTTTACCATATTGTCCGCCTTTATTGACTAGCCAGAACAGCAGAACTTGCCAGACTTCATCGGAACAAAACATAAATTTAGATACATATTGGTGCCCGTTTGAGAACCTCTGCTGAGACTATTTGCACTTAAGTTTCACCTCCATTCCCTCTGTAAAATTTTTTTTCAAGAAACTCTTTTGTTATAAAAAGAAGTCAAGGGAGCTATAGTAGAGCATTTCTCACCAATAATCATGGCAAGAACATCTTCCATTACTGAAATGATGGAACCGATTTCGATCCCTAACAATAATTTTTTTATCAAAGTTGCTGGAAACATACTTCATGAAGGAATGACAATCGCGACAAATTCGAACATTCTTCATGATTCTTATAGTTCTCATATCCTTAAAGCTAAGCAAAGCAAAAGCCACTGCTAATTTTTCACTATGGTAGCTAAGACTATGCTCTTTCTCCTCCTCTTCAATGTCATGAAACACATTGGCAGTACTCGGTGCATAACCTTCAACTCGAAGACTATTAACTAAGTGAACCAAAAATTTTCTAATTTCCTGTGATTTAGGATGAGAACTATCTCCTGATACAAACTCATGAATCTCCTCATCCACATTAAGCATACTATATCCAGGTTTCTTGCTGATCCTCTTATCATGCATTGAAGTTCTAATGTTAGCCTTCTCAATAAATCTACCGACTTCACCATAAGCATTTGATAATAGCACATAGTCACCGTCATGATCAGTTTCTAAAAGATAGATCTTTCCCTTCACTTCCTTTGCTAATTCAAGATTCTTATGATTTACACAAGCTCCAAGCAAAGTCCTCCAAATAATAGCATTCTGTTTAAGGGGCATTCTTTCGATAAATTCAAAGGCCTCGTGTAGTTTCCCTGCACGGCCTAGTAGATCGACCATACACCCATAATGCTCGATTGTAGGTTCTATACCATATTCGTTCTTAATGCTTTTGAAAACTTGCCAGCCATCATCAACAAGACCGCCATGGCTGCAAGCAACTAAAACACCATTAAATGTAATGTGATCAGGCTGCAAATTGGTTTTCTTCATTTCATAAAACATTCTAAGTGCCTCCTTACTTCTTCCATGCACTCCAAGCCCATTGATCAATGCAGACCAAGTTAACACATTTCTTTCAGGCATTTTATCAAACACTTTGATAGAATCATCAACAGACCCACATCTAGAATACATATCAATCAGTGCAGTGCCTAATGGTACAGTAAGATCCAAGTTATTTCGGGAAATATAAGAATCAACCCAGCTACACCATTTTAATGATCCTAATTTAGAAATAGCCGATATCACACTTAGCATTGTCCCCACATCAGGCTTTACATTTCCATCAAATTTCATTCTTCGAAATAAACCCAAACCTTCTCGCGCAAAACCATTGTTAGCCAAAGAGGCAATCATTGAAGACCATGAGACGAGATCTCTAACACGCATTTCGTCGAACACCTTAAAAGCAACGTCGACCAGACCATGACAGCCATAGAGATTGATCAATGCGTTCTGCACGTAAACATTCGAATCAAGCCCAAGCTTTGTTATAAGAGAATGGAGATCTTGACCCGTTTGGAGACGAGAACAAGCCTTGAGTACAAAAGGGAAAGTGTAGTGATCAGGTGAGACGCCGGCTCGGCGCATGTTGGAGAAGAGAGAGATGACGAGTGAAGGAGAGAAAGATGCATGGGATCTGATTACCGTATTGTACGCAAACGTTACTTTTGGACCGAACAAGTTGACAGTCATGGCGATTCATCTTGTGTTCAAAATAGTACCATTTCCTGCAACTTTCAGTTCTTGGGAAATCATCGTTTTTGCATGGTCGCCTCTCTGTCCGTCCGCACCGTCATTGAAGCCCAAGCCACAACAGTAGATCCATTGTTCTGCATGTGGTTTTCGTGATAGGCCTTCGTTTAATAAATTCAGGCCCAACAAAAAACAAACAAAAATGCTCACTTGATTTATTTTTCCTTTTTTTTTTTTTTTTTTTTTTTTTTGAGAATGATTTATTTTTCCTTTCTTAATATGTTAAAACTATAAATGGATATTACTCAATTATTAGAATATTAATTTAGCCGCATATATTTATAGACTTTGTTCTTGTTTTTGTACATTTGAAATTTTTAAAGAATTCGAAACAATTTTAATGCATTAAAAGACAAAGATACACTAATCCAACAACAAAAGATTTTGGATAATTTAGCGAGAGATGTTCACTATTAACACAAACATCTTAAAGTTTTTGTTTCATTGATGATCAATTGGAAAAATATGATAAAATTTGCAAAGCCACTAAAATTAAGAAATTTTAAATAAAAGCAAATTAAAAAACATGATGCGTCTATATATATATATATATTCTCATATGTTCATGTATCGCATTGTAATTTTAGGCCAACATAAGAGTTATAACATTAGGCTAACATACGTGTTAGACGCACTCGGCTGCTCACATGCGTAATCTGATAGCAAGCATATACATATACATGAAATTGATCTCCTTCAATTGATAGATAATGAATTTACTCTTAGTTGCTAATACTGGTGTAATTATATTTGAATCAGAATGCAAAAGAAATATTTTAGTTTCTTGCAATTTCCTTGTACGTATTTGACTAAACGAATGAAATAAACGTAACATTTTGCATGAAACATCAAACATATCATAAAAACAACATGCACCTTTTTGGCTATATACAAGCCTATTTGTAGTGTCCTAAAAGAAAACAAGAATTGAAGAATTAGAGATTGAACTTGTCTCCTTTATTAGTAAATTTTAGAAAATCGATCAAACAGGAAAAATATTTTCCTCGAGCAACTTCAATTGATGGATTGAGTGATTGATGATCTGTGACTGATTGATTATGACAGTTAAAGTTCTTATCTGATTTTCGTAAGAATAGATCATAGCTGGTAAGAGTGAGACTTCCAAAAAAGAGCAGCACTGATTAACATAGCCATAAAAGCTGATTTTACGAAAAAGAAGAAAAAAAAATTGATATCAGAACAAGAACTGCAAAATCTTCAACGACAATTCATTTCCATTAGTCAAACTTACAACAATACAAAAATTCGCCAAAACTTGAAAAAGAAAAAGAAAAAATAATTAACTCTACATCAAAAACAGGTACTATTACTAACAATAGCTATATATATATAACAGCTCATATACATATATAGCCATAGTAGGGTTAGCTTGGTTTTTAGCAAAAGCCCAGATGAAGATAGTTCAAATGGAATACTAATGGACCCAGAATAAAGTTCCCGTTCAATTCTGCATTGGGTATCTCACTCCAGCTGCCAGTACTCTCTGCTGCTCAAGCTGTGCATTTATCGAACCAGAAAGTCAATAATAAAGCTGTTGATTTGTATCGCAAAAAAGAAAAGAAAAGAAAAGAAAAGTTTGAGTATTAAATGGATTTTGTTCTTGTAGAATCGTACTTGGAACAGTTCATGCATCTTGTTCTTTAGGTAACAATACTCCTGCTCTAGCAGCTCCAATGCTCTCAAACACCTGAAAGTTAAAATTCATAAACATTATTGATTAGAAATTGTTACCCTTTTTTTTTTAATTGTAAAAAAATTCTATAACAGATAATTATTATTTAGAAAAAAATAACAATTTCACTTTACCCTGCACGGTTATTTTGCTCAGCAGCAGCGCGAAAGGCAACGCACACATTTCTAACTCTTTTAGCACCAATACTAGAGCTGCTTCCCATGAACTGATTCAAATGGAGACCCATTTTCTTGTAGTCTGCAAACTCTCTATCCATCCTGTCCCATCTATCACTCGTTAGTGCAACTACCATAAAATATACAAACACACACTTTAAATTAATAATAGGCTACCCTCAGTCTTTGAATTTTGAACTGTTAAACGTAATTTAATATAATTAAAGGTATTTCTAGTATTCATAAGAGATATTTCAGCAAAAATCTATTTGGAAAAGAAAAAAATTTTCCAACCCGTCGATAGCTACCGAAAGTCAAAGATGTGTCCTTTGTGCGCGTGCCAAATGAAGGAAAACCCAAAAAAGAGGAGAGGTGAAAAATAAAGACACCATAACCAAAATTAAGTTGAAAACCAACTTTTTGTGCACGCATGTATATGTGTGCATGTGAAAACAAAAAGGAAGCTAACATATAAAGAAGAAAAGGATATATATGAAAAAAAGAAAGAATTAACTAAAGATGGTTTAAATTAATTAATTACAGTATTCCTCTAAGACTTCTCAAGAGCTTCTCTGATTCATGGAAGTAGATATTGACGACTTCTGATACAAAGTTTGGAGAGCTTTCATCTTGAAGTTGCTGTAGTTGCAAGAACTGCTCATCAAGCACTCCCTGATTATAAAATCAGAACAGAACACCATCAATTTTAATGCTGACTAAGCTTTACACAGTAATTAAACAGTAAACTGATGATGATGCTGATGATGATCACCTGATGGAACAGCAGTGCAAGTAAACGGTTCATATCGGTCCGTAACCGATCCGCACCCAACCCAAGCATCCACACAGGTAGACCCGTTTTGGCTAATGATACTTGTATCAAAGAAGGCAAAGTATGTTTTTGGTATGGGTTTGGTGTCACTGTCAGTTATTTGAGGATTTAGGGTTGCAAGTTATTTTTGGGATGGAGGAGACAAAGTTAGGATAACATCTATTTAAAGGATGCTATTGGTGCCTGCTTCTTGGACCTCAACACTTCAAAAGTCTTTTTACATTATGGAATATATTACACTATGGAAGTTCTCAATCGAATGTGTGACACACGCGCCAGTTCCAAACGTTTGAAAGTTTAAAAGAAAGAAAATGTTATAATTAAACAATTTTAATAACCAACCTACAAGTATTTATAATTCCTCCACTTCATAATTCATATTTCTTTAAATTAATGGATTGATAAGTATTTACTCTAAATCTATTCTCACGATGACTCGATTAATTATAAGTTAGAAATGTATTATTTCTCTTAATTACATATTTAGTACCTAGCTCCAAATTTCTTAATTTTCAAATTATTTGTCAGCTAAATATTGTCTTTAAAACCAATAGATTCATATCTACTAAGGTTGGTAAGTTTGATAATCAACTTAACAAAAAAACTTGGCCTAATTGAGTAATTGAGTTAATAACGTAACTGTAATTATAAAATTAATTTTAAATAATGAGCTATTAATTGATTTTCTTGTCAGTTCTGACATGTTGTGAATGGATTACAGATTATCAATTTTATTAGTTTAAATTTGGACAACCATCTTATGGAAACCATAGCTATTTATTAAAAATAAAATATATTTTTTGATAAAATTAAAAAAAAATTAGCAAAAATTATAAAAAAAAAAGATCAAAATCAAGACTTTTTAATCATTGACCTTGAGAATAAAAAGATTGACAAATAATAGAGTTACAAAATTAAATAATTATTTATCTCTATATGAGTAAAATTTAAAATTTGTAAATCCTATTTTGTAGTTCTAATAAATAAGACAGGAAAAGATTATGATTCTTTTCTTTCAAGTAGAATGTTGCATTTTTCTTTTGATGTTTAATCAAACGCGTGAACTTTCTTAAGGAAAAAAAGAAAAAAATCAAATGCATGAAAAGTGAATTCACGCGCAAAAGTAGTGAGAGTGGGAGAGGAATATCTTATATAAATTGGGCTAGGGCGTGCAGCGTGGGCCTTATCGAGGTGAATGTGGGGCATCAACCGGACCAGGTTACATAACAGCAGACAGAAAATAGGCGAGAGAGGTTGTGACCTGCTGTCCCATTTCCCGGTCACCTCGCGTGCTGCCTGTCATCGCAGGCTAATGCGGCGTTAAACTTTCACTCTCATCCGACAACTGCCCGCAGCCGGTTACTTGTCAGTCACCTCACATTCTCCTTCAAAATTAATCCAACTTATCAATACAACTCTAGAATTTAGTGCATTAGTAAATGGTTTCACTGTCCCGCTTATGGCAATTAAAATTAAAAAATACATTTTTTAATTGTGCTATTGAATAGTATAAATTTTAAATAAATACAATTTTTAATTGTGCTATTGAATAGTATAAATTTTAAATAATACTCTTAAGGAGTGTAACTTATAAAATGAATAGATAGAAAAATAATAATAATATTCTCACAATTGAGATGACAATAATTATAATATAATTTAATTTTATCAATAAAATTTTCCCAAGGATTTTATAAGGTATTGATTAAGAATATAATTAATTCAAATAAAATCAAACTAACTAATAACTCATAAGTTGTATGAAAAAAATTAGAAATTTTTATGAATTAAGTGTAGAAATTATAAATTATATAGAAATGAAGAGAGGAGATTGAACTTATAATTGCTCGAGCTTCAAATTTTATCATTTAGATTAGATATTATCTATATTAATTTTTATCACTACCTTGTAATTGTATAATTTTTCAAATAAATTTAGAAAATATATAAAATGTAACTTAATTCTTTTTCATCAAATAAAATTAAAAAAGAAATTATTTCACCTTCGTAACTTGCTTTTCAAAGGCTCCCAAACATCCTCTTCCAGGGCCACCTTCTTTTTTCTTTTTTCTGAACTTTTCCTCTGACTTTCTCTCTCTTTCTCGAGAAAAATGTTGTAGGTTATGGGACTAGAAAGGAAAAAAAAGAAAGAGCCCGGTAAACAAGGATTGTCAGTAACAGGTGGTAAAAAATGACAAACTGCGAAGCATAGATGGTACGTGGCAAAATGGGTAAGTGATCGAACTTGTCTTTTTTTTATTAAAAACAAATTTATTAAATTAATGAATTTCCTGTAATGGAAATGACATAATTAGTTTTAAAATTGTTTCATTTTTTTTAGTAAAAAAAATATTATTGTAGGTTATGGGGTTGTTAGTGGATTACTAGACCCAAGATGAAGACTTTTCAGAAAAAAGGATTAGTGATTGCTAACAGTGAGAGAGAGAGCTCAAAAATATAGAAGTGAGACTTTGTGTTATTATTGTGTAATTAAACCATTTTGGGTTCAAATGATTTTGATAATTAACACACCCACCACCTCTCCATCCCTTTTTCCGGTTAGCTTGGAGGGTTTTTTTATTGTTTATCTAATAATTATTATTAGTTTTATAATAATTGATTGATTCATTACTAGAGGGATTAAAACATGCTTTAAGAGGATTTTTTTTTTTATATTTTGAACCTTAAAATTGAAATTTTTGTAAAAATGTTCACCCAATTGTTTTGATCTATTAGAAAAGTATAACATCGTGTCTAAGATGCACGTTTTTTTTTTTTTTTTTTTTTTTTTGCATGTAAAAATATTCAAAAGGAATGAAATTATCAAGATTTAAGTTTAAAATTTTTTATTTTACAAGGCAGATATTTAGTTATTGAATAATTAATTTAATAATAAGTAATATGAGTTTCGGACTCCATTGGGCAACTACTTTTCATGCATTATTTAGTGCTTTGATTAGGTGAATTAGTATTTATATTAGTGTTTAGAGTTTGAGCTAGCGGATTATGAAACGTTATTCCTTTTAATGTTAGATAAAATACTAGTAAAAAGCTAATTGCTATTGGGACAAATAAATGTTACTAAAACAATTAATTTTACTGAACATGCCCACAAATTTTGTTCAAATATATTATTAATCTTTTTTTATAACAAATAAGAGGAATTGCTATTTTCTCAAACAATGATAAAAAGGAAAAAATATAATTAATTCTATTATATTGTTTTCCTTAATAAAATAATATAAAATCAAAAATGCATTTTTCACATTTGAGAATAATCACTGTGAAGAAAAAAATAATATGAACCGAAAAGGAGTTCTCTCTTCCTTTTAACCTTATTGTAAGAGTTGAACTTATCTTTTCTTTTTAGTTTTAAATCTACCATTTTATTTTTAAAAAGAAAAATAATGAAAAATTAAATTAAAATTAATAATATTAGGAAGCAAGTCTCAAAAACTTTCTCTTATAAAAAGATGACAATGCCTTAGGTCTAGAATTTTAATGAAAAGGTCATGCTTAACCTTACAATGGAACTTCACCAAACCAAATGTACTTATAATTAAGGTACAAATTATTAATTCTAATTTGAGTCCTCACATGGTTTTAGTAGAACTTCTATTTCTATACAATTCAAACCGTGCAAATTAAGTATTAACATCTATAATTATTAATATTAATCACATTTAATTATGTATTTGAAGCATGTTCTTTTTTTTGCTAATCCAATCCTCGACAAACTCACTTCAAAAGCATGCTTTGTATTGACGTAAGCAAGCTCTCTTTCTATATTATATGCACTAAGGAATGTTAAAACATACCTTGAGTCTTGTCAGATTATATGCTTTTTTATCTTAAAATGGTTAATTAATTAAATTACTATATTAATTTTATGAATAACAAACTTTTGAAGGCGATTATACCCATGCAAAAGCCAATTATTTAATTAATTAGAGTTGATAATCATGATTTGTGTGGGGTTTGTGCTCCCGTGCTTATTTACTATAGCCATTATATGTATTGAGAAGAAGACATTCTCTTTTGTCTTACATGTTCTTATCATTTCTTAATTCCTATCTTTTAGCATTGAAATTCTAAATGTTGGGAGAGATTAACAAGAGTTTTCTTTTTTTAATTGCCTAATTCAAAACCCTAAAACGTTGATTAGTTTGTAATTTAGGCATTTTTATTAGTGATTAAATTAATTTTTCAATCTTAATCGATTCATAAGCTATAGATGATGTCATTGATATGCTAAAAGATTAATTGTAATGCAATAATATGGCCAAGGACTCATTGCTCGAGACAGTGACATATATTTATTTTTACTTTTTACTTTTTACTTTTTACTCTACATATTGGTTCATAGGAATGTTGTAGTTCCCTGATTTGAATATTAATATTGTTGATTGGAATTTAGGGTTGATAATTGATTATGCGATTAGTGGATTAAATAATCATTATCGTTTTAACTCGAGTTTACAATTATAATTCAAATGTTTTTGCTCGTGTATTAAGCATCTCAGGTTCAATTTTCACATTTCAAGAGCTTTTTGTTGGGTTTGGGTTCCCTTCCTATGTGGTAAAAGCCCATATTTTGAAGTCCACTAACTAATTATTGTTTTACAATTATGCCCCTCAACTAACAGCCATATTCCTAATATTTTTTGGCTCTCATTTGATCGACACACAACCAGAAATCGTGTGAGAAAAACAGAGGAGAGGAGAGGGTTTTTCTGCACAGCCCCATCCAGCACCAGCCACCGTGTTCTGGAGATTCCTGGAGTTTCAACCGTTGGATCGTTGTGATTTTTGGATATGTTGTTCTTTTCTCTCTGTTCTTGATTCTCACCGTAGGGATTTTCATTTGGAGGTTTAGAGATTGAGTTCTGGGTCTGAATCCGAAGCTGTCCTGTTTTGCTTCTAGCTCTGCATAGCTTCATCTTCTTCAGCGTTTTCGGCAGTCATCCTTTGTCGGATTGAGCTGATTTTTGGTGAGCTTGTTCCTAACATCCAACTCTTGATTCTGGCTGATCAGTTTAATTTTTGGATGAGTAGAACTTTTTAAATGTATTGAGAACAACAGCTGTGTTTTGTGATCACTCTATTGTGTTCCCACACATTTATTTGTGGTTGTTTGTGGTATAGCTACATATTTTGATGGTTGTAGCTTGCTGTAAGTTGTAAGAAAATATTTGTGATAGTGAACTTTATTTCCTTAGACCGGAGGAGAGGTCCCGTGGTTTTTATCCTTCACACCGGAGGAGTTTTCCACGTAAAAAGATTTGTGTTCATGTGGTGAATGTTATTTTTGATTGTGTATGATTTGGGTCAGCTTGTGTTGCTTGAATTTGTTGCTCATTGTTACTCCTAATAGATTCATTCAAGTGGGGAAGTTTTTGTTGTGAGGTCAGATTCTGTGTTACTTCCCATCACAGTGGTATCAGAGCTGCAGTTATTTTGTTGATTGAGCATTTTTTGCTTGTTTGAATTATGGAGGTAAATATGAGTAAAATGATTTGTTTGGATGGCACAAACTATCACACTTGGAAAGGAAAGATGAAAGACCTTTTGTTTTTAAAGAAACTACATTTGCCTGTATTTGCTACTAGTAAGCCTGAGTCTAAGTCTGATGAAGAATGGGAGTTTGAGCATCAGCAAGTATGTGGTTTTCTTAGGCAATGGGTTGAGGATAATGTATATAATCATATTGTTAATGATACAAATGCCAAAACTTTGTGGGAAAAGCTAGAATCTTTGTATGCTTCTAAAACTGGTAACAACAAGTTGTTCTTACTTAAGCAAGCCATACGCCTGCAGTACAAAGAAGGGAGCTCAGTACTTGACCATGTAAATGAATTTCAGGGTATCTTTGATCAGTTATCCAATATGGGTGTCAAGTTTGATGAGGACATTATGGGACTTTGGTTGTTGAATACACTTCCTGACTCTTGGGAAAACTTTAGGGTATCTTTGACAAATTCTGCTCCTGATGGTGTTGTAACTATGCAGTATGTGAAGAGTGGTGTTCTGAATGAAGAAGTAAGAAGGAGAACTCAGGGCGCTTCCACATCACAGTCAGATATTTTGGTTACTGAAAACAGGGGGAGAAGCAAGAGTAGAAGTCATGATCATAATAGTAGAAGCAAGAGTAGGAGTAAATCAAAGTCAAGGTATAAGAGCCTTGAATGTCATTATTGTGGTAAATCTGGGCATATCAAACGGTACTGTTACAAGTGGAAAAAGGATAACAAAACCAATAAAGGCAAGCAAGAAAAGAATGGCAATGATGAAAATGGTGATCGTGTCAGTGTTGCTACTTCAGTTGATTTGGCTGTTGTTCATGATGGAAGTATGATTAATGTTGCCAGCAATGAGGTTCTTTGGGTACTTGATAGTGGAGCTGCACACCATGTTGCTACAAAGAAAGAATTCTTCACATCTTACACTCCTGGTGATTTTGGAACTTTACGGATGGGAAATGGATCTGTATCCGAAGTAGTGGGCATTGGCAATGTAACTGTGGTGACCAACCTTGGTATGAAGTTGATACTTAAGAATGTTAAACATGCGCCAGATGTGAGGTTGAATTTGATATCCTGTGACGCTTTATATAATGATGGATATGGCACCAATTTGTTTAATCATGGCATTGTTTATAAAGGCTCTTTGGTTGTGGCTAAAGGGTTTAGAGGTTCAGGTTTGTATTGGCTACTGACTACTATCCCTACAGATCTTGTGAATGCAGTTGAAAATGATAGTTCAACAGAATTATGGCACAAGAGATTGAGTCACATCAGTGAAAAGGGTCTGAATATTCTAGCTAAGAAGAATTTGCTTTCTGGTTTGCAAGGTGGAGAGTTAGACACTTGTGAGCATTGTTTGGCTGGAAAACAGAAACGGGTCTCCTTTAAACATCATCCTCCTTCTAGAAAAGAAGAGTTGTTGGAGCTAGTACACTCAGATGTATGTGGTCCTTTGAAGGATAAGTCATTTGGTGGTGCACAGTACTTTGTGACTTTTATTGATGATCACTCAAGAAAGCTTTGGGTTCGTGTGTTAAAGTCAAAGGATCAAGTACTCGGTGCATTTAGAGAATTTCACACTTATGCTGAGAGAGAAACAGGTAAAAAGTTGAAATGTGTTCGTACTGATAATGGAGGTGAATATTGTGGGCCATTTGATTCTTATTGTCGAGAGCATGGTATCAGACATCAGAAGACACCTCCTAAGACTCCACAGTTGAATGGTTTGGCAGAAAGGATGAACAGAACCTTGATGGAGAGAGTTAGATGTACGCTTTCAGATGCAAAACTACCTAATTCTTTTTGGGGTGAGGCATTGTATGCAGTTGCACATGTCATCAATCTTACTCCTACCGTTCCTTTGAATAATGATGTTCCTGATAGTTTTTGGTATGGTAAGAAGCCTTCATATGATCATCTACGGGTATTTGGGTGCAAATGTTTTGTTCATGTTCCTAAAGATGAAAGGTCCAAGCTAGATGCCAAGACAAGACAGTGTATCTTCATTGGCTACGGTCAAGATGAGTTTGGCTATAGGTGTTATGATCCTATTGAGAAGAAAGTTTATAGAAGCCGTGATGTGGTCTTTATTGAAAATCAGACTATTGAAGATATTGGCAAAGTGGAGAAACCAAAACCTCAAAATAATAGCTTGGTTGATGTAGATCCAGTTCCGTCAGCTTCAACACCTGCTGTAGTTGATGTTAGAAATCAGGTTGATCTTCAGGATAATACTGAAGAGGCAGATGAGGTTGATATTCCTATAGATGATGCAACTGATGATCAGTATGAGACACTTGAGGGACAACAAGAGGCTCCAGTCAGAAGGTCTACCAGAAATCATATTCCATCTACAAGGTATTCTCCTAGTGAGTATGTATTGTTGACAGATGCAGATGAGCCAGAATGCTACCAAGAAGCTGTTGAGAGTGAGGAAAAGACAAAATGGATTATTGCTATGAAAGATGAAATGCAATCCTTATATGACAATGATACTTTTGAACTGGTGAAGCTTCCTAAAGATAGAAAAGCCTTGAAGAATAGGTGGATCTATAAGGTGAAGCATGAAGAGAATTCATCATCCCCTCGGTATAAAGCGAGATTAGTTGTCAAGGGCTTTAGTCAGAGAAAGGGGATTGATTTTGAAGAAATTTTCTCACCAGTGGTTAAGATGTCTTCCATCAGGGTTATCTTGGATTTAGCTGCTACACTTGATTTAGAGATTGAGCAGATGGATGTGAAAACTGCATTTCTTCATGGTGACTTAGAAGAGGAAATTTATATGGAGCAGCCTGAAGGTTTTGTGGTGAAGGGCAAAGAAAATTATGTTTGCAAGTTGAAAAAGAGCTTGTATGGTTTAAAACAAGCACCAAGGCAATGGTATAAGAAGTTTGAGTCTGTTATGGTTCAGCAAGGCTACAAAAAGACTACTTCTGATCATTGTGTTTTTGTGCAAAGTTTTTCTGACAATGACTTTATCATTTTGCTGTTGTATGTTGATGATATGCTTATTGTAGGTCCTAACTCCTCCAGAATTATGAATTTGAAGAAAGACTTGAGCAAGTCTTTTTCTATGAAGGATTTAGGCCCGGCAAAGCAGATTCTTGGCATAAAGGTCATTCGTGACAGAAGATGCAAGAAATTATGGCTTTCACAAGAGAAGTATATTGAGAAGGTACTACAACGGTTCAATATGGCTAAGGCTAAGGCTGTAAGTACACCTCTCCCTACATCTATTAGATTGAGTGTGAAGCAGTCTCCTTCCAATGAGCAAGAGAAAGAATTCATGCAAAAGGTTCCTTATGCATCTGCAGTAGGAAGTTTGATGTATGCTATGGTTTGTACTAGACCAGATATAGCTCATGCAATTGGTACAGTTAGTAGATTTCTTTCTAATCCAGGTAAGGAGCATTGGAATGCAGTTAAATGGATATTGAGATATCTCCGTGGTACTTCAGGTTTGAAGTTGTGTTTTGGGTCTGAAAAGCTTATGCTTTGTGGTTACACTGATTCTGATATGGCTGGGGATATCGATTCTAGAAAGTCTACTTCTGGGTACTTGATTACATTTGCAGGGGGAGCTGTGGCATGGCAATCCAGGTTGCAAAAATGTATTGCTTTATCTACTACAGAGGCTGAGTTCATTGCAGCTACTGAAGCATGCAAGGAGTTGCTATGGATGAAAAAATTTGTGAATGAGCTTGGCTTTACTCAGGAAAGGTATGTTTTATTTTGCGATAGCCAGAGTGCTATTCATCTTGGTAAGAATCCAACTTTTCATGGTAGATCTAAACATATTGATGTGAGATATCATTGGATCCGTGATGTTTTGGATTCTAAGTCAATTGAGCTTGAGAAGATTCATACGGATGATAATGGTGCTGATATGTGCACAAAGTCTCTACCAAGAATGAAGTTTGAAATATGCCGTTTGAGTGCCGGTTTGGGCACCTCTTCCACATAGTCGGGAAGGGGGAGAATTGTTGGGTTTGGGTTCCCTTCCTATGTGGTAAAAGCCCATATTTTGAAGTCCACTAACTAATTATTGTTTTACAATTATGCCCCTCAACTAACAGCCATATTCCTAATATTTTTTGGCTCTCATTTGATCGACACACAACCAGAAATCGTGTGAGAAAAACAGAGGAGAGGAGAGGGTTTTTCTGCACAGCCCCATCCAGCACCAGCCACCGTGTTCTGGAGATTCCTGGAGTTTCAACCGTTGGATCGTTGTGATTTTTGGATATGTTGTTCTTTTCTCTCTGTTCTTGATTCTCACCGTAGGGATTTTCATTTGAGGTTCAGAGATTGAGTTCTGGGTCTGAATCCGAAGCTGTCCTGTTCTGCTTCTAGCTCTGCATAGCTTCATCTTCTTCAGCGTTTTCGGCAGTCATCCTTTGTCGGATTGAGCTGATTTTTGGTGAGCTTGTTCCTAACATCCAACTCTTGATTCTGGCTGATCAGTTTAATTTTTGGATGAGTAGAACTTTTTAAATGTATTGAGAACAACAGCTGTGTTTTGTGATCACTCTATTGTGTTCCCACACATTTATTTGTGGTTGTTTGTGGTATAGCTACATATTTTGATGGTTGTAGCTTGCTGTAAGTTGTAAGAAAATATTTGTGATAGTGAACTTTATTTCCTTGGACCGGAGGAGAGGTCCCGTGGTTTTTATCCTTCACACCGGAAGAGTTTTCCACGTAAAAAGATTTGTGTTCATGTGGTGAATGTTATTTTTGATTGTGTATGATTTGGGTCAGCTTGTGTTGCTTGAATTTGTTGCTCATTGTTACTCCTAATAGATTCATTCAAGTGGGGAAGTTTTTGTTGTGAGGTCAGATTCTGTGTTACTTCCCATCACTTTTAATTGTAATATATATTTATATCTTTTTTTGATTGGACTGCTTTTAATGAGCTTTGGTATTGTCGTATTGTCCTTAGATTCTAATGTCGTTGTAATTTTTGCCGGTAGTGCAAATTATATAATATCTCTTGTAGATAGTATTTGTTGGCAAAAAAAGAAAAAGAAAAAAAAAAAAAGAAAACAAAGTATAATTTACACATGATTACATGAAGAGAGTTGTAAGGGTCTTTAGCCCATATATCCTGAATTGCAGCCCAACCCAAGAAAAGCGGTGGACCTAGTTTGCACCAGGCTGATCTAGCGATGGAAGAATGAAAGCTAAGGTCGTATTATATAAATAAAAAAATTTATTTATTTATTTATATTAATAGTTAGTAAGTATTTATAATTTATAGATAATTATAACAAAATGATGACGAAAAAATATTAATTGAAAAAATTATTAGTAATTTTTTTTAGAAGATTAATATAGTGGAAATATAATATAGATACAAATTAGCTGGAAAACTTATATGGAAAATCTACAAAATTTAGTTGATAGAATCAATATCTGATTAAGACTTCTAATAAATAGTAATTGCTGATTAAAATCCTTACCAAATATCTGTAATATAATTATTGAGGACAGAACTACATGAATCTACTGAACATATATAACATATAATTATATTATAGCTAAAAAAAAAAAAAAGGAAGGTGGTTCTTTCTTTATTAGCATTCTATTTTTACTTTTTAAAAATTTTTAATTTTCTCTGTTTCAATTATATCACTAAATATTTATAAATTTAAAAATTAATATTTAGTAATAGTAAGTATCACTTTTTTATAATTATTTTAATTATATTGTATATATTACGCATCATTTTTAAACAAAACATGCCTTAATTTTGCGATTGTAGTATATGCAAAATGAAAAGCAATGAGAAAGGAGAACCAACAAATTGATCTTTTTAGTGAAGAAGTCATTACTATAAGGCTACATCCACATGTAGAAAAGCTAATGCCCCATGTGTCACATGAACTCTCACATGATATATAGTAGTCAATTTCTCATCATCAAGTTGTGTTAAACATGGAACATCTCAAAAACCCTATTTTTTGAAACTCAGTTGTTGAAAGCCATCCTTTGCTTTTGTATTTCATTGGGTATCTTCACATCAGTTGCTAACCCAATAGCTTGAAGAAACCTCACAACATACCAAGTCATGTCAATTTGCCACCATTCAAGGCCATGTCTAGCTGAGTACTCAAATGCATGGTGGTTGTTATGCCACCCCTCTCCAAATGCAAGCAATGCTACCCACCTGATTTGAACCATCTCAATAAGATTAACAATATGAAGGAAAAAAAAAAAAAAGAAATTTCAAAAACCAATTCAACTTGATTTAGTAATTAAGTTGTTGTAATTACCAATTGTTCCTGGACAAATCGCCAGTATTCCATGCTTGTTTTCCCCATACATGACAAGCAGAATTTACTAGCCAAGTGATATGGAAAACCCATATGATCCTTACTCCCTGAAATGGTTTCAAAGAAGTTGAGTTAACAGGAAAAAAGAAAATGCAAAGAAAAGGTAAATTTTATTAGTATATGATCTTTAAATGTAATTATCTAAGAGAAGCATATTTTTGTTCAGGTCAAAAGTACAAGCACTCCCTGCCTCAAAGTTCATTTTCAAGCAACTTGAGAAATCCATGTGCTTGTAGAGAATAGAGATTTGAACAATGTCCAATACCAAAATTGACAAGATAAGGCATTTCAAGTTTTATGGTCCGACGATGAATATGACAAACTACTATATTGTACAATAGTTAGGCAAGTGTAGCAAGTAGCCACAAATTGAATAGTAAATATATGTGAAATCAAAAAAGAAGGCCCACCAAAAAAAGCAATGGCCTCAAGCTTGAATTCAACAGTATAGTGATAATGATATTGCCACCATAATCAGATATATTCACACTTGTAAAGCAATGTTACAAGTGTTGTAAGGCAATGAATATAAGTTTAATTATTAAATTTTTAAAAAATGAAAAAATTACTCACCATTCCCCACACCAAGTAGGGAAATCCGCCTATTGCATATAACAGAACTCCAAGAGCAATTGGATGAAGAATGTATGTATTCTGAATAAACTTGTAAAAAGGTTGCTTCTCTAAATCTCCAACATTTGTTTGCCCTCCGCACTGTCAATTATTTCCGTTATCAAAATAAGGTATAATCATGCACGGGGAGAGGAATAATAAAATTTTGCTTACAATATTCAAATTTTCTTTAGAACTATCAAAATTTCAAGTTTCAATTTCAGTTGAAAGTCCAGTTAATAGAAATACAAAGATATGAAAGTTACCCTTTCAATAATAGAACTGGAATCAAACATCCAACTAATATGACTATACCAAAATCCTTCAACAGGGCTATGAGGGTCTCTCTCAGAATCACAAAATTGATGGTGGTATCTATGTGTGCTAACCCAGTCAATGGGATTCCCCTGCAACAGCAAGATTAAACCAAAAACTTAATTAACACAAAAATCATCAAAATCATTAAACAAGAACTTAAAAGAAGCAAAAAAAAAAAAAAAAAAAAAAGCACCAAACCTGAAATGCTTGAACTCCACAATATGCAAATAGGTACTCAAGCCATTTGGGAAGCTTGAAACTTCTATGAGAAAGATTCCTATGAAAGGAAAGAGTAATACCCAGAAGTCCTGTAACACAGTAAAGCCCAAAAGCAACCCAAAATGCACTCCAATTGAAATAAAATGGAGCCAACAAACTAAGCAAATGCGTTGCTAATACCACACCAGCAGTGCCTATATCCATTGAATTCCATTTCCTTCCCCAAAAAACATTCCTTTCTCTTGTAACCACCACATCTGATAACAAAATTCTCCTGTAATTCTTTAGCACCGGCTCTGATTCAAATAATGGACCAGTACTATTATTTCCTATTTCCAGTGCAGCTCCATTGCTAATGTTCTTACTTGAATCAGCAAAAATACTGAAACTTTGCCGTTTGCGGTTGGTTGCTAACTTAAATGATTTTGCGTTTAATTCTTTTGCTCGGCGAAGAGGCAAAAAAGGGTAAGGCTTGGATTTGGTTAATGGAGAGGTGACTAAAGCCATCGAAACAAAAAATATGGAAATGGGATGTTTTCTGACGTTTTATAATGCTAATGGGATTTTGGTTTCTGAAAGGAAGTTCATGGCTTTATCGTTTCTGTGGTGTGGGTATTTGTCAAAAGCGACAAATTTATAGTGAGAAAAAAAATGTGAAAAAGAGCGATAAGGAGGTCATGAGGTAAAGCCTTGTATTGTATGGCTGCGTTCAGATTTTGGATTTGAGATTGGTTAAATAATATCCAGATATTTGTTGGCTTTAGAAGATATAATTACGGTTTTTTTTTTTTTTGTCTTTTTTTCATTCCAAAGATTTTTTTTCTTGGTTAATTTGTGATTGTGATTGTCTTTCCTTATAAAGCTCTCTATATCCTTTGCTCTTGCTTATCAACAACTAAGGTGGTTTTCCTTATACAGTGCTCTCTCTCTCTCTCTCTGGGTGGTTCAGGCATCACCTTCGTGTGATAATGGCATCAATTTTTAAATTGGCAATGCAACCTTACACTTCTAGCGAGTCATCTCTTGGTACTAAAGCAATTCCATCCGTCTCAAACAATCTTGGTGAGTGTAATTTAACTATTCTACCTAATTATTTTCCTTTAATTGTTTCTTCATTTCTGGATGTCTTTGTCTTTTGTCTGATCGGTAGAAACTGTTCCTAATTCATTTGATGATGATTTCTATTGAAGTTGTGAAGAATTTTGGTTTTGAAGATTGGTCTATATGATTTCTAAGATTGAATTTTTCTAATTTTGACCCTTAACTTGGTATTTAACTCTTCAATTACCATTTTGGGGAAAAGAGCCAGAGGGTTTCTACTATGCTGTAAACTTATTTTGGTGACTGAATCCAGAATATAAGAGAGCAATTGTGATATATGTTTGAGGAAAGATCCACCTGGGTTTGTTTCCAACAATTTAAAGAATTTGTCTTTTTACCTTTTGTGTATTCAAGAGAATCAATTCCAGGCTAACAGAAACTATGGTTCTGAATTTGAAGTAGCAAGTTATCTAATCTCATGCATGCATCTTTATTTTATAATGGCATGTTTTACAGATATGCTTCATTTGTATTCTATCCGGATCAAAGTTTGTGTAGTGTTTAGTGAGTATTCTTTCTGAATTAGCACAAAAATGAAAAATTGGGAAGGCTTTAAATGTTGGAAATTTAATATCTTTGAAATTGCAGCTGGTGCTTTTGTTGGTGTTTCATTGCCAATAAGATCTACGAAGAAGAACAGAACCGTGAAGATTAATAGGACAGTGACTGCTGCAGCTGCTGTTGCCACTACTCCATCGGACGAAATCACAGAGTATGAATTTGCATTCCTTCTGTTCTATAGCTTCATGCTTTTATCATAAGCACTGTAGTATGGAAGTTTTCTTTGCGACCAAATCAGGCCTTTTTCTTTTCTAATTCTATTTTATGTTTTCGAACGGGTATATTCTGAAGTATTGGCTTGCTGATTTTTTGCTTGCACAGTAGGCAATATAACTTGCTGAAATTTGTAGTCCAAACAATAATCCGATTATTGTTCCTTACAGGTATCAACTTCCTAGCTGGGCTTTGTTCGAACTCGGGAGGGCTCCCGTGTACTGGAAAACCATGAATGGTCTTCCTCCAACTTCTGTAAGTTGAATCTAAGAGCTCTCTCAATTTGCTTCTTCTCTTTAAGTCACAAATCTTTCTAATTACAGTGCGTTTCAAATTGTAACAGGGTGAGAAGCTAAAGCTTTTCTACAATCCGGCTGCAACAAAACTTAAACCAAATGAAGATTTTGGAATTGCCTTTAATGGTAATTTCTTATGCACAATATTTTGTAGGGGTCACAAAATTCAGTATTCACTTAAATGTTATAATCCCATAATATTCAATTTAACTAGCCCTTGTTCTTTTGCTAGCGTTTAATAAAATATTCAATCTTTTGACTTCCTGATATGTTCTTGCAGGAGGTTTTAATCAACCCATTATGTGTGGTGGCGAGCCAAGGGCAATGCTTCAGAAAACTCGAGGCAAAGCTGACCCCGCAATATACACTATCCAGATATGCATTCCCAAGCACGGTTGGTATCTTTTGACAAAATTTTATTGCTTTATCTAACAGTAAAGTCCCTGTTAGTGACTTATGATCTTTTTCTGCAGCTGTGAACTTGATCTTCTCATTCACAAATGGAGTTGATTGGGATGGTCCTTACAGACTTCAGTTTCAAGTTCCTAAACCTTGGCAAAACAAACCAATTGAATTCTTTAATGAGGTAATAATGCTCTTGCAGTTATTATTGTTTTGATATTGGTTGTAGCATGTAATATGTATTATTGTTTTGATATTGCAGGGATTGGCAGAAGAGTTGAGTAAAGAAGGGGCCTGCGAGAGAGCAATCTTTCCGGATTCAAATGTTGTTGTTACAAGATGTGCTATGATCGGTAACTTGTCCATAGAAGGAGTAAGTAAATTTCATGCTTTCATCTATACCTTCGTTATGTATCTTATTCTTATGTTTAACTTTTATATTTCCTGGAACTTATATGTATAGCTTCTTATTTTCTACAAATGGAAAAATATTTGCAGGGTGATCGCTGCAATCTTGATATAGTTACAGGATGCATGGATCCTAGCTCACACTTGTATAACCCACTTGCAAATTTAGATGATGGATCCTGCGCAGTTGATCTGGAGGATTAATCTCACTCTGCCAATCATATACCATTAAAATTACTATTGTGGCCTATACATTTACACCATACTGGATGTCTGTGACATTTTATAATAGCATGGAGTTCTTGAAAATAACGCTCTTCCCCTCTACAAATACAAATACAAATCCAAACTTTCTACTTGAAAAATCAAAATATTGAATAGGCATAGCTAAAGTGATAAGAAAAAGTATAAATATTTTCCAGTTATTTGTTTCTTTCAAGTTTCCAATCCGGCTTTTAAAAATTCACAAATTGGCAGAAGTAATTCATGTACTAATGCAACTCCACGTGTTTCTTACGCATAAAATGGTTGTTACAACTTTCAACACGTAAGGCTCAACCCCCCACCATCGCAGAAGGTAATTCTATGCATTTAAAACAATTATTTGAGACGGTAAATTAATAATATTGGTCAAGAATTTCTAATCTTTGACTTTATTCAAGCAAAATGCAATTAGAGGCAGTTAAGGACCGCCACCACATCCAATCACCTGGGCACAAATAATTACTTTGTTTCACATTTTCCATCCAAACCTTTAGGTACTTGAATTGTTCAAACCAACCAAGTTTCCTAGAAGCTCCTAATGGAGATATTTTGATTAGTTAATAGTTGAAGTGGACATTTTAGCTTAAAGATGAAAGATCATTTTACGCCCTTTCTCTCTTTGTATTGCAAGTCTTTTGACATATCAAAGGTACATTGATTTTCACCTTTACCCTGATATGGGCTGGCTACTCCTCCTCCTCTACACCTATACTAGTTGTTTCCTTGTCTTTTTAACTAAAGAGAGCTTCTTCTTTTGAGCACTTAATCTTGGTTTGTTCATATTTCCCAGCAAGCGAATCAAAGAGAATACCAGCACCCACACCAACAGCTAAATCAATTGTATAATGACCTCTGGTGCCAAGAAGCCTCACCGCTTGTAGAACATTAAGCACATCAAATGTCCATGCCAATTCCCACCTCTTCATTCTTCTCATATCCAGAGATGCTATCACAGACCCTGCAACGTGCCCTGAGAAGAACAAGAAGAAGGACACGTTCCCTACTGGGAAGTCCACTCCTGATCCAAGAAATCCCTGTTATCATCAAATATTTTACCATCAATGACTGCACTTTTCTATTAAAAAACGCCCGTTGGCTTTTGGGAATCAATATTAAACAATAACAAAGGCAAAACAATAGTGTTTAACAAGAACCTCAGGCAGTGGAAGCTGAGTGGAGTAGCCAAGAATCCCTCGGCAAGTGAACATGAATAAAGCCGAGATGGTAGCTCTTGGTCTGCCCTCTATTAGCCATGTCCATAATATATATGCTGTTTGCATCCCCACGAACACCTAATCATGATGTTAAATAATGGAGAAAATATCAGATTTCAATAGATTACTGTATAAAAAAAAAATCCCTTGGACCAAATTGGGTTTGCCCAAAATCAAATCTATTAATCAACCAATGATTTGGTTTGGCTAATAATTTCATACCGTATTAAGACCAGCCAACAAAGTGTTAAGCTCTGGCCAGGAGGAAAGCAGCCGATGGAGAGAGCGCGTGGCAATAAACCCCAAGTCAAACGGCTGTGATGTCGCCGGAACCATCCGGAGCGTGTATTCCACGGCCATGAAGAACAACAACCCAAGCCCAAAAAAGCACGGCAACCAATGGAACTTAACTACATTGACCACATCATGCACTGTCCATTTCATAAACGAAGGATCAAACCCGTAAACGCCATGGACGACGGCGCCATTGCCGTTAGCGATCTTCTTGACCATTTCAACACCGTCGACAGTGTTGACGTTGATGTTTTTGCGCTTATGAAGTGAAGGAAGCGTGGTGGTGGTGGTGGTGGTGGCGGCGGCGGTGGCGGCGACGGCAGTGGAAGTCATGGCTGAGTGATGGAGAAGAAAGAGAGGAGAATGTATGGCTGACTGTTTTGCATTATATGGAACATGCGGAAGAGACAGACAGATATAAAAAAGAAAAGGGGAATGGTGGGTGAGAAAGTAAATATCTGGGAGAGAAAATGTTAATTTCTTCTGCGATTAGGTTAAAAAGAAAGGGAAGAGCTTTTGTTTGGACAAGTGTTTGGCTGCTTCTTAATTCTTACACGCGTAGAAGGTGCCTGATTAGACTAAATCTTCTTTAGTGCCTAATAAACAAAAATATAAATGTGTGGGAAAGGTCGCAAATTTTTTAAATCCTCTCCCCCTCTAAGGCCGCACTAAGGCTAAAATCTATTTAGTAAAGGCCAATTTCCATTCTAATTTTCTTTCCCATTTAACTTTTCTTAGAAAATTTTCAGCTATTTGCCAAACAAAAACTCAAAAGAATAAAGATAGAAAGGTCCCACCTTGTTAAAGAAAAAAGTACAGCTAGGAAAGGCACAAACGTCATCCTCTTAGATGTGCAATGCAAGGACGGTGGTGAAGTTTCAAATCTCTTAAGTTTATTTCAACCACAAATGCTGACATGGCCATATTTCTGGAGGGATAAGCTTGTCTAATCCGTCCATATTTTAAATCCAATTTACTAATTTCACCGGAAAAAAAATTTTAATTATATCTTTTTTTTTTCTCGTCAAAAGATATTATTATTCTCATAAAAAATATCCGATACAATTTTTACTTTAATTTAATTAAATTGATAAAAGATGGAAATAATTCTTCCCGTAAATAAGTTTCATTAAGATGGAAAAATAGAAACAGATTTGTTTTTAGTCAACAGGTCACTCCTCCTTTCATTCTTGCCCGTAACGCTATTAATGAAGCTTTGTCTTATGGACAAACTCGCTGTAATGTTTCTTCTGATGCTATCTCGACTAGAGTGGAAAAATGGATTTCTTGGATTCCTCCTCTACCCAATTCTATTAAGCTCAACACAGATGGCTCCTTTTTTGGGGAGTTAGGTTTGGCTTTTGGGGGAGGACTTTTTCGAGATCAGCTGGGTAATTGGCTTGGAGGTTTCACTGTTCGTATCGAGAGGTGCTCGGTCCTAGAGGCTGAACTATGGGCTATTTATGAAGGGCTGAAGCTTGCTTTCTTTCAAGGCTATGCTCAGGTTTTTGTTGAATGTGACAATGCTAAGGCAGTTCTTATTATCCAAGGCAAGAATTCGATCCCTTGTTCCGTTCGTTCCTTGGTGTTAGCTATTCAATATTATTTTCGTCTGGACTGGAGCATTCACATCTCCCAAATCTATAGAGAAGCCAACTTCTGCGCTGATTGGATGGCTTCTTATGCCTTTACTTTGGGCTTAGGTGTTACTTCTTTTGTTTCTGCTCCTTCTGGTCTTCAGCAATGGTTGAGTCATGATATAGCTGGTGTCGCCTACTCTCGTTTGTGTGTTAGCTGGTCTTTCTTTTTCTCTTTTGTATACCTAAAAATTTGATAAAAGACTCTTAGGAAAAATATAATTCATTTTTCAACTTGTTTCTAATAAGGTAAAACATGTACAATTTCTTTTTTTTTTTTCTTTTTTTGATAAAATTATGATTTTTTTTTTGTAAACCACCGGTATTCGGATTCTATTATCGAGACTGCCTGATTCTGCTCGTGCTTAGTCACAGCTTTTGGCTCCTCACTGTAGATATATCTAGTGAAAATCGAATCCAAAAATTTTTTTCTATGTCCAATCTTACGTTTTCAACTAAATCATAACCCGTAATTCATAAAAAAATCATCTTTAATAAACTTAAAAAAATGGCAATGTTAGAAACGTGTTATGTTTATTCTTAAAAAATAAAAAATAAAAATAAAAAAGGTGGCGGTGATTACAATGACGTCGATGGGAAAATGATTCACAGGTACACGAAATAAATGCTTGTAATATGCACTCAAAACTTAGACTATTCACAAACTTATTAATTTGATTTAAAATAAAAATATTTTTGAAATTAATTATTAGGTGGTATTGTTCATACGGTCGAAGTGCTCTTCGCAAAAGATTTTCCCAAGAGGAAAAAAATTATTCAAATCAAATTAAATTTCTCGGATAATCAAATTAAGACATTGTCAGCAAATATTGAAAAATAAATCTTTGTGTATGTACTTAAGAGATTTACATCTCTAAATTTCCTCCTTATCAATCAATTAATATACTTTTTTTTTCCTTTTAAATATAATATAATAATCTCCGATTAAGAGAGATTAATATTATATTTAATTATGGTTATTATATTTGTAAAAAAAAATTTACTACTATTTTAAAAAAAAAAAATGGTTCCAACATAATAAAAGTTTTGTGGGAAAATACTTATGGTGACTTGATGGAAGAGCAAACATGCAATTAAAGTTTAATAGTTTAATTAAATACACATTAAAATAAGTTTGGTGCAGAAATAAAAGATGAAAACACACAACACAAACATTAAAACACCCAAATGTTACTATAAACCCGACAACAATGAAGCCCTTATTACTCTGATAATGTCTGTTAGAGCAACAAGTCCAACAAGAACACCTTGTTCATCCACAACCCAAACTCGATGCACATGTTTCGTAATAACCTTGTCGATGACTTCCTCGAGAGGCGATTCAGGATAGCAAGTCACAAGTTCCCTTGGCAAAACGTTTGACGCATTAGGAGATGCATATACTGGGGAAGCTGAAATATGCTCGGTGAATTCTAAAGCGCTTAAAGGCAACCATGTTTGTAAGGCAGCTAAATGGCACCCCCTCAGATCTGTCGCTGAAAATGTTCCTATAAGCTTCTTGCCTTTACCCTGCACATATTATAGAACAATGTCAATATCATCACTATCCTGAAGTTGAAATCAGTAAGTGTAAACAGCTAAAAGGCTATGAACAATGTTAAAAAAATTGACTACATCTATAAGCTGCCTGCAATCTTCTTCAAGGAAATTGGATGCAATAACTATTGGAACAGCATTCAGCATTGCAGCTCTCATGCATTTGATGGCATCAATCACATTTGTTCGACTAGTTATACCGAAAACATTTTCGTTTATTGCTCCTATTTCCTCCACATTACGTGATATTATGGTTTGTAGATCAGAAGCATTTTCCTTCAAGAATTTTAGTAAGTCCATTTGTGTAAGCATTCGATAAGTCGAGGCCGATTCTACCAGCTCCACGCCTGAGATGTTGTCCATGTGACTGTCGAGTGGTACTAATGCACGGTGGATTCCTTTGCTGAATACTTCCATACAATCCAGGATGCTGCAAGTTCATAATTGCAGAAGAAACAGATTGGTAATGTAACTATTATTTATAAATAATAGCAAAAAATTTGCCTCCTCTATAGGAGAAAAGTAGAATCCAATTTTTTTTTCCAGTTTATTTAACTCGAATTAGGGTTGAAATTCGAGACCTCACAATCAAAACTCTAATTAAATTCATTATTAAATTCATTATTAGTTAGTTTAAATTCTAGTATACCAAATTGGTAGCTGAAGTTCTAATTAAATTTGAAAATTGTTGCCTAGTCCTCACATATATGACAAGTACTAAAATTTTATTATTGACAAAAAATTAAGCTAGAAAATGAAATCCCAAATTGTATAACAATATTCAATATCATAAAAATCACAAGAAAAACCTAAAAATTTCAAGAATTTCTTGAACTATTATTTATTTATTTACTCACTTTTTCATATAATTACCAATGATATCAAAATACACTCACCTTGTGTTCGGATTTAGAGTCCACAAACTAAGCCCCTCCAAGCAATGCCCTATGATGGAAGAAACTGGGGCTGACATCTTCTTATCAAGATCAGAAGCATCACCATCACCACCGTTCATTTGATCGTCACCTGCAATATGTGCCAATATATCAAGCATAGTAACCATCCCTATATAGTGCTTCCTTACAACTCCAGTCTGCTTATCAGACTCCATAATCATGGACCCACCAGCACCAATCCAGTGCCCTGGCGGTGCAGCCACCGGAACCGCCACCACCCGGTTAGCCACCAGAGTGTTTATTGTGTGGGCCAGGGAGGCTGTGTAGGGTACCTCCACTAGTCTTCTCTTATCCATCATGAGGTCTCTCACTTTCTTATCTCTCAGCCTTATATTTTCAGCCGGGAAGCTCTTAACGCGCCCACTGTCAGCGGAGGGGGAGGGGGAGGTGTTGATATCCAATTTCTGTTCTTGCATGATTATGGTGGGGGTTTTGGTTTTGACAAAGGAATTAAAAGAGCAAATAAATAGTGAGTTCGCATATATTAAGTTGTTGAAAATAACAGGATATGTCAAATGTGTGTTAATATACGAAAAGAAAAAAGAAAAAAAAAAAATAGAGAGAAAGATTGATCATTGGAATGGATATAGATGTCTTGCAAGTGCATGTACGTGTCAATGAGCTAAGAATTGTGCGATTTGCATGGCTAAGTGGCTTTGTGGTTTTGACAAGTATATGTTATTGCATGCAACCAAAGGGATAGAGCCCGGCTTTTATCCCAATTTTCTGACCATCAAACTAAAGAATTTTCCTATTTTTATATTCTTTAGAGGCCAACGAAAACGTTATTTGGGGTACATACCGATGTAACTTTTTTGTTATCTCATTTTTCGTATTAATAAGACAATTAATCAAATCATAATGGAAACAAAAAATTTTTATATCAGAAAATTTTATCTGGAGTTATTACACAGTAAAAATAGTGATTTCATGTAGGATATTTACATGAAATGAAAAACAATAGTCATTAAGTAATTATAGAACTTATTTTAAAAAATAACTAATAAATAAATATATAAATATAATTTTTGAAATTCAAGAAAAGTAATTATTGAAGAGAAAAATACTAGAAAATATTTGTTTATGTATTAATCGCTGCTTCATTGTATATTTTTTCTGTTAACTATAAAATGAAATTTTATTATATGATAGATGTTTCAGAATCAAAAAGTCACCGGCTCTCTGTTTCTGAATATCTGTATTTTTTTTGGAATCATAAATTAAGAAAGTTAATTAATATTCTAAATTTTGTAGATATAGATAGTAAAAGTTCCATAATATTCTTAGAGGCTTTAAGTTCAGATTGGACAATTGGACAAAAAATAAGTTCAGATTCATTGATGAAACTTGAAAATTTCTCGTGAAAGACATTAATGCTCAAATTCCCACGTATCAATTTATTTCTGCTCCTCCTCATTCTCGTGAACCCATAATTAGCTTCTCATTATTCTATACACCAAACTAGCCTTCTTCTATGGCCCATCTCATTAACTACTCTTCTCTCCCTTAGCCCTATTTAAGCCTCAAGCCGACAATTCTTCTCCCTTCACAATCCTTTTTCCAAAATGGCAAACTTTTTCTCTCCACAAACACTTCTATTTCTACTTCTCATTTCTTGTTTATTACCAATTGCTAAGCCCTTTGTTGTCATTGTTTCAGATTCTAGCAACCAATCTGCCTTAATAGATGGGCTTCGAAACGGATTTGGAACAAATATGAGCGGAGCACAAACCGAGGCCCACGAGCAAGATGCTGTATATGAAATAATGAAGGCTACCGGCAACGATTGGGCTACCGACATACCCGACGTTTGCCGCGGCCGGTGGCACGGCATAGAGTGTATGCTTGACAAGGACAATGTTTACCATGTCGTTTCATTGTCTTTTGGTGCATTGTCTGATGACACAGCCTTCCCTGCTTGTGACCCAACTAAGTCTTATATTTCAAAGGCCATTACTAAGCTTCCTCATATTAGGACCTTGTTTTTTTACCGTTGCGTTAGTTATAACCCACAACCGATCCCTTCATTTTTAGGCCAGTTGGGCCCAACTTTGCAGACATTAGTGCTCAGGGAAAATGGGCATGTGGGCCCTATTCCGAGTGAATTGGGCAATCTTACTCGTTTAAAGGTTCTTGATCTTCACAAAAATAATCTCAACGGTTCAATTCCAGTTTCATTGGGCCGGTTGACCAGTTTAAGGTCGTTGGATTTGAGTGGAAACAAGTTAACTGGTTCAATACCTAGTTTAACTTTTCCAGTTTTGAATGTTTTGGATTTGAACCGAAACTTTCTAATGGGTTCAATCCCATCTAGCCTTGGTTCTTGCCATTCTCTTATAAAAATGGATTTTAGTCATAATCGGCTCACCGGTTCAATTCCCGATTCATTTAGTGGATTAAAGGAACTAATACTTATGGATTTAAGTCATAATCGTTTGTCAAAGTCACTTCCACTATCAATTAGAAGCTTAAGTTCTCTCCAAGCATTAGTTCTTGAAGGAAATCCAATGTCCACTACACTTGCTAGTGATCAATTTGATGGTATGAAGAGTTTAATGATATTAGTTCTCTCAAATTCGAATTTTCAAGGTCCAATACCAGACTCGTTAGGTCGATTAATAAATTTAAGAGTCGTTCGTCTTGATGGAAATTGTTTTAATGGTTCAATTTCTATAAATTTTAAAAATTTGAAAAATCTTAGTGAATTAAAATTAAATGATAATCAATTATCTGGTCCGGTTCCGTTCGGAAGAGAAATGGTTTGGAGGATGAGAAGAAAGCTCAAACTTCATAACAATACAGGATTGTGTTACGATGCTAATAGTGGTTTTGAAGAAGGGTTGGATTCATCATTTGATTCGGGTATCGGTCTATGTAATAAATGGAGACCCAGTTCAGCAAAATCAGTGCAGCATCTATCTGCCATAGATAAAGAAATGGCAAGTACAATCAATAAATCCTCTTGTTCAGTTCATAAAGATTCAACTTTTGTTAGGTTTCTTCAACAATCATCATTTGTTGTTTTTGTTTTGCTTTTATTGTAAGGTGTGGCATGTAAAATAGAGAGCAAAAAATTTTAAATTATTAGATTAAATACATATAGCTATAGCATTCATAACATTTATATATTTCACACATTACCTTTTTTTTTTCTTCTTTTTTTTTTTTTTTTTTTTTTTTTTTTTGAAAAAAAAACATTACCTATTAGCAATGTCTTATGTACAAAAGAAAGAAGAACATAAGACAGTTTTTGTCTTATAACTTACATTGTAAGCCTTCTTTGAAATCAATCATTTGGTAGGGCTTCTTCCATGCCAGGAATTGGGAGTCGGGACCATATTGATGCAATTATAATTTTTATCCAAAAACTTTATATATATTTTTCTTATATATATATATATAGCCAGCACCATGTGCTCAGAAAAAGCCAGGCCTGAAAGTGCTAATTAATTAATGAACCACAGCTCACTAATTTTTAATTACGAAGTATTTAATTAATTATTTTAAGCAATTATCTTCTTGTGTTCTGTTTTGTTTAGTTTTGAAGAATGAAGAGAAGTAGAAAAGCAAAACATTCTGTAATGTGAATTTTTATTTTTTTATATTAAGTATAAAAAAGAAACCAACATAAACTATTAAATTACAAGACAAATATTTAATTATTGAACTAATCAATTATTAATCCAAAAATAAAATCCTTTTGACACTTCAATTATTGTTTTATCCATTAGTAGTTAATTAGTTATGTTGTTATAATCAGTTTAACTGGATCTCACTATATTTCATCCATTGCCATGATTTTTGCTGCACATTGTGCTTAATTCAGGTTTTAAGTCGCTGTTTTTATCCATTAATTACTAAATTACGATTAAGCACTCCCTATCCATAATTACCAAAAGATTGGTAGTTAGATTAATTATTTATGAAGGTAGTTAATTTGTTACTCGAATGATTATTATAAAATTAACAAGATTGCTTCCAAAATTTAATAATTAAATTTTGCATATGATTGAATAAAGCGACATCGTATACTCAATATTGTTTCAACATAGAGTAGATCAGAAAATATATCAAACTCCTAATTTCCTTTAAATAATAAAATAAAATAAAAAGAAGTATGAGAACGAATGAAACAAACAGGCTTATACAGTGAGATTTCAAAGAGGATTTAATGACTTTACATTATAATCTAATTTTGAAGCACTAATTATACACTTTTTTTAATTCATAATAGATTTTTTTTTTTTCAATTTAAGTGTATTTGATTTTTTTTTTGAAAGATTAAACTAAACAGTTTTACTCATAATATTATATGAATATATCCGTTAATGTCATCTTATTTTTATTTTTTTAACTTTTTATTATCTTATATTTTCATTTTTAAAAATAAATCTCAAAATTTTCTTACTATTTTCGTTTTGATTAAAAAAATAGAAGGAATGAAATAAATTATGAATTTACATTATAATAAATATATTTCTTCGATGATAAAATGATTTTATAAAACTGCTCAATTGTTATTAGCATATGAAAATATAATATACATATCAGACACATAAGTTAGACATTAAATCAGTAATTCGAGTTAACATATAAATAACTTGGTTCACTGATTTCTTAAGAAATAAAAAAAAATAATGAAATAAATAGATGAATGGAAGATCCAAAATAAGAATAATTTCACCGTATTACTGTCCAAGGCTTGCTTTATGAAATGAAGATGTTTCATTTCTCTGTAATTTTATCTTGCTCAAAAAGTTTGAAGATACTCTATTATCCAAAAAACAAAAAAAAAAAAAAAAAAAAATCGCAAAAAACAGCGCATATGATTGTCTTCGAAATTTCTAACAGATAACTTTGGCTAGTCATCACAATGGGCCCCACAAGGTGTCGTTTTGACAAATTGAAAATGCTTGCTCGGTGTAAGGGAGGGCCCACTCTTTGCATCAATTCTTTTACGCTACCCATCTAGCTGCGCGTGGTTGTTTGGATTTTGGAGACTATAAATGAAAAAGAACAGTACTAAAAAGAATCAAGAGAGAGTAGTTGCACGCGCTGTAGAATTTATGACGGAAGGAATCACTTCTTCTTCCCATGAAACAAATTTTATAACTCCCAACGGCACTGTTTCTGTTAGTGTAACCAAACAACACTCCTTTGAAAATTGAAAACAACTATACATAGAAACCAAACCAAACCAAAGCCCAAAAAATAAAGTATCAAACAAGTCTTAACTCATACTCTTCCTTTCCTTTCCTTTCCCTTTCAATTTCGCATTTCTCAGTTCTCTGCAAAAGAAGAAATTTTTGATACTATCCAGCTAAAACCACTAGTAATATCACCTACCCATAAGAAGATGTCTGCTCTAAACCCCATACCGTTGCTTCTTCCTTCACTCCATCTTCGCCTTCTTTAGTTTTTTCACTCTTACTAACCGGATAGAGCGCCACTGCTGTAATAAAAGCAAAAAGTTATAAAGATTGATTATTTGCTATAACTACTGATTGAAGACGACAAGAAAGGATTAGAGAGAGAAATAATTAGTGTTTTGGTTGGTGAAGGTGGATATGGCGTTTGCTTCAATATTCTGCTGTGGAAAAGGATTGGATCGGTAAGTTTATTTTCAATTACGCTAATTGTATGGGTATGTATTGAGTGATCATTTGTGTCTCCATTTGTGCTTGGAATTTATTTGGGATTGATCTGATGATGGGAATTATCATATGGGTAACTCTTTCGAGGGTATGTTTGGTTTATGCTATTGCTAGGAATTATTGCTTTGTTTGGGGATTTTAGATGGTTGACAAAGAGAAGTAATCAAAATCCTAGTCAAGCATGATAAAAATGATGTTCATTTGGTGGCACATGAGAATTCAAATGGGTTTGCTTTAGACTTTGTTAACAATCTTGAAGTGTTTGCTCAGAAATGGTGGGATCCTGTTTGATTAAGCTTTTAAATTGGTTTGGTCCGAAACAAACCAATCTTTGAATGGTTGCTGCTAGGACAAACTAAGATGAGCGAGGAAGTGTGAAAACATTGAATTTGAGTCTTATGGAGTTAGTAAGGATAGTAAATTGGATGAATATTTTGATGAGTATAATTTTCATAAAACATTGTTCATTATGTGGTATATAACTATACAGGAAAGAGCGAGGAAAGAAACAACCAACATGGCGGATCTTCTCCTTGAAGGAGCTACACTCAGCTACAAACAACTTCAATTATGATAACAAGTTGGGAGAAGGAGGATTTGGAAGTGTTTACTGGGGTCAGCTTTGGGATGGATCACAAGTAAGGTTTAATTTTCAGCTTCCATATCTTTGTAAAACTAATTTTTGTCAATTCTATCTGTAATATCCCTTCTATAGTTAGTTTGCCATGCAAAATAAATCATACATATTATTACATTGAGCATGTTCTCTGGTCAATTTTACTTAGAAGACAATTTAGAAGGGGACCAACACCTTAATGAATCTCAAATTTATTGCTCTATATTCTTTTAGCTTCAGACGAAAGTTTGATGTCTTAATAGTTTACTTCTATTGGTACTGATTTATTGGTCTAAACAGGTTGATAAATATGAAAACCCTTATTGGGCATACCTCTTTCTATCTATCCACTGTGTGCCTATGGGAAGTAGTGCTATCGTGATTTTTTAGGTTAGGAGCACTAGTTTACTGCACCAATTAATATGTGCATATCGTGCAGCTCCTGCTTAACTTAGAATTTGTATTAAAAATACTGTCACTGGGCTTTTAAACAAATTTTCAATTGCAAAGTTTAAGCATCTATATCATTGAATGCTTAACATTCAATTCTTAAAATCTCAACACTTACATTTAAGTTTTATTGAACACCAGCAAATTTTCTTTTCTGCATAGAAATTAATTTTTTTGGATCAATCTCAAGCCCAACAAACTCATGTCTGAAGATTTTTTTTCTTAATAATATCAGGACACCAAAATCATCTCAGGTGATAGAGGAGCCCTGGTTTGATTTATGATTACAATGCTTAAAATAAATTCTTGAAGAAGTAAAGGTTACAGTTCAGAACATAAGAGATCTTTCTCCTTTTTATCAAATAATTAGGGTGAAAAATTTTGAGTTTTTGTTTGAAGCATGTCAATCTGACAACTTCAGATGATATCTCTTTCTCCAGTTATTTACCTGAAATTCATAAAAGTACATACTCTTTCAATGAACTATCAAAATTGAGATTTTTGTGGAGTTGACTGTTCTTTATTCATACTGGCTTTACTAACCGGTTTTCTAACATTCATAGGTAACTTGATTTGTATCTCCAAATTATCTTTTTTTTTTTTTTTTTTTTTTTTTTTTTAACTTACAGTGCTTTCTACCTAGTTCTTTGAGCAGGTAGTTGGTTTCAAGGAACCACTTGAAAAGGATGATGAAACCATCTGTGCACTTACCAGTTTCATCATTACAAAAGCTCGTTATGTAATTTTCTTATCATTAGTTGTTCTAAGCATAGCAACAAATTATCTTCTCTGGCAATTTTTGAAACTCCAGTGCCACTGTTTGACATAACTGAAAAGGTATTCAGGTTTCAGGTTGAAGCCATGAGGCTGTAGGTTCAAGTCCTTCTGAGTGTTAGTTTCGCTCTCAAAACTGCAGTTATTCTTATCCTAACAGGGTCATGACATTGTTTGATTTCTGTAATTTACATAATTTTTAGAATCCTCTATTTTCTAAGTTTTAATCTTCTTACTATTTTATCCACCATTTAGTAGCCTTTTTATATAGACTAGATTTGAATTCTGACAGACTTCTTTTTAGATTGCTGTTAAAAGGTTGAAGGTCTGGAGCAACAAAGCAGATATGGAATTTGCTGTTGAGGTTGAAATACTAGCACGTGTTCGACACAAAAATCTTCTGAGCCTACGCGGTTATTGTGCTGAAGGACAGGAGCGACTAATTGTATATGACTACATGCCAAATTTGAGCTTACTATCTCATCTTCACGGACATCACTCAGCAGAATGTCTTCTTGACTGGAAGAGGCGAATGAATATTGCAATAGGTTCTGCAGAGGGAATTGCGTAAGTATCGAACCCATCGCTCATTTCTATCTCATAACACTGCCTCATAATACTAATTTCATAATTTAACCAATCTAGATACCTTCACCACCATGCGACCCCACATATCATCCACAGAGACATCAAAGCAAGCAATGTGCTGTTAGATTCAGACTTCCAGGCGCAGGTTGCTGATTTTGGATTTGCAAAGCTAATCCCAGATGGGGCAACACATGTAACCACAAGAGTTAAGGGTACCCTTGGCTACCTTGCCCCTGAATATGCCATGCTAGGGAAAGCATCAGAGAGCTGTGATGTATACAGCTTTGGCATTCTCTTGCTAGAGCTTGCTAGTGGCAGAAAACCCCTTGAGAAAATGAATCCAACTGTGAAACGCACAATTGTAGATTGGGCTCTGCCTTCAGCATGCGAGGGAAAGTTCAATGAGCTGGCAGATCCAAAATTAAATGGGAATTTTGAGGAAGAAGAGATGAAAAGAGTTGTTCTTGTTGCTCTCATGTGTGCTCACAATAAACCTGAGAAAAGACCAACAATGCTTGAGGTTTTAGAACTGTTGAAAGGAGAATCAAAGGAAAAGTTTGCTGAACTAGAAAATGATGAATTGTTTAAAAGCCCCCAGCCTGCTGATTACAATGATGGAGTATCAAAGGACGAAGACGGCTCAGACTTTATCTCAGAGGAGAAGGATCTGAGACAAGAAGTGAAAGAAATTGGGCACGAAGAGTCTGGTAATAGCTAAAAATACTTTGTTTTGCATTTTTCTAAATATAAACTCTGGTTTGATGTATTGGGTTTCTATGAGGCGGCACTGGCAATCCATTTATTAGAATTGTCAGGAATGATGATGCTTCATGACTGCTGCAAGAATTGTGCGAATGGGTGTGTGTCTTATTTATGTAGATTATGATTGGTCATCAGTCCATGAAATATTTCAGTTACTCATGGATCCTTCTGTGTATTTTACCGATTGTTTTGTATTCTTGAGAATTGTTTTGGTTTGAAAAGTTGAAAGCAATGATAACACATTCTCACGTGTCGTTGTGCATTCATTTGAGATGGCAGATTATCTTTTGATCATGGTTTATTTGGATTCTCTGTCT
Organism: Jatropha curcas; assembly: GCF_041381405.1. Classification (NCBI taxonomy): domain Eukaryota; kingdom Viridiplantae; phylum Streptophyta; class Magnoliopsida; order Malpighiales; family Euphorbiaceae; genus Jatropha; species Jatropha curcas. The sequence continues at coordinate 30,824,113 of NC_143151.1, read as the reverse complement.
AATTTGGTTTGTGCTTGCTTTGTAACTGACAATCCTGTTTTATTTTTGGGTCCTTTTACCTGTCTTTGACTGAAGAAAAAACTTCCCTCTTTTGCGGATGACAGGGAACTACAATCTTTTTAAGTAGTCGCCCACTTTTTCTTTTGCTCAATCTACAATCTAATCCACAACTTTCAGGGATTATTTCTCAAAATTGAAGTGTTCGTGAAACCGAGAAAAAAAGGGAAAATATAGAAGGAAGTAAAGATGAGATTGATGGGGATGGATACTATTTTTGCAACAGCTATAGTCAAGTCTTTTAACTCCTAATTACTGACATTTTAAAAAATTCCAGTGCTCTGCAGAGTCTACTCACAATAGTTATATGACGATTCCAAGTAAAATTTCGTAAAAAGGATGAAGCAAATATAATCAAAACAGCCTCCATTTATATAGCATGAGGCCCTTGGATTGGAATATTTGTGCCCATGCTGATGAGAAGACAATGATTTTGGGGCCAACCAAATAAGTGATTCAAATGTATCAAAATAAATTATAACTTCAGACCAGTCATAAAGCCAACTTCCATAGATTACTAAAAATGATTAGCACAAAAGTGGCGTTACCCACCACCCAGAAGAAGATGAAAAGACTCCAGTCAATAACAGCGTATAAACTTCCATTTCCAGAACATACTATTTACATCTCATTAAGAACACAGTCGCTGATTTACAACAGTGTGATCTAAATATGTAGCATACAAATACTACTACAAAAAGTACTTTAATCCCAAGCTTGAGAAACAAAAACTACCTGGGTTCAAAAATTCCTAGTAGTTAAACCAAGGTACAACATTAAGTATGCTTCTTAAAATAGGAACCCAACAATGGTATACTTAAGTGAATGTATCCTCCCGGTCACCCTCAGCAGTCTCACCCTCCTCTAAGTTGCTAAACTCCAGGTAATGGGTCGGCCTGTGGTCCTCATGGTAATATTCCCGGGGTGTCCCTAGTTTGATTCCGTACTTCATGCTCACTGTATGCTTCACCCCCATGAAGTTGTAGTTCCATGGACCATTGTCAGGGATCTAAATCACAGTAACAAGGAAAAAAAAAAATTCAGTACCCAAACAAGAAAGCAGCATTCCATAACAAACCAGCAACTGCTTAAATAACAGAGGACAATATCAGGGTTGTGTAGCAGTAAAATTGCACTCACCATATAGAAACCAAGGAAGCGGTCACTCAATAGCATTTGGACCTTCTCATAATGAGTTGGTAAGTAACCATGAGGATTGCTTCCTGTGTCCTTGTTGACACGTCCCCACTCATAGCCACTTGGAGTAAGCTTATATGCAGTTAATGAGCATGATCCAGGAGTGAAACTGCAAGTCAAGATGATGCACTTCTCCCCATCCCATTGCTTATTGTTCTCTAAAATCCTGGCATGAGTTGTAAGATCCTGCAATAAAAAATGCAAGGTCAAGCACCGAAACCATGGGTATATAATCACCGCCTCCTATATTTTAGGAAAATGGCTGTAAATTCAATTTTGGACTTGGGAAAATTGTGCAAACCTGTGGTGACAACTGAGGAAGCTCATTTGGTTGGGTGTGCATCCATCCCAGAGGCTCCAGATCATTGAGGAAATCATGCTCAGGAAGTGCTGATGGGAGATGAACTTGTTGATGTGTACCCCACTGTGGTGCCAGGGCAATACAGCGTATCTCCTTGACCTGAGGGTTATCTGGGGGACTTATACCATAGAGGTAGCCGGCAATTTGAGTACGCAGATCTGCTATACAGATGAACTTCTTTAGAATATTCTTGGGCATGATGTAGGTATATCCTGTTTCCTGTAAAATCATAATGTGCAACAATCATCAGTAGATAAGACACATTGCTCAAATAAACATAATGAAAATAGAAAGGTTGACGTGTACCTTAATATCCTCTGAATTGACATATATGTGATTCACACGAAGATAGAGATTTGTAGCTGATATTGCTCTGACACGCCAATCTGTTTTGGAACCAAATGCAGCCTGCTCGTATGGACTTGTGGTAGTAACAATGAGTTCATCACCATGCACATTTGTCGTCCTTGTTGTGACTGCTGTCAACTGACTTGCTTCTTTGGCCTGAAAAATAAAATCAACAGATGTTGAACTAGTTAGCAACCAGCAAAGGCTGACCAAGGCCTAAAACCATAAAACTGATGTAAGCAGACCATGGCATAAAACATAAACACAATGTGTGCGGACGTGATACCTGTTTCTCAATCTCTGCTATCTGTTGCCTTTGTTGGGACGGAGGAGTAATCTCTGCTCCAAGAATAATATCACGGATCTCAGACTGTGTCAGTGCTGACGTGTTCACATTGTTTTTCTTGGCATAATCGGAAAGTATGAGATCTCTTAATGCAACCTCAACCTTCATCCACTGATCATCAGTCAAAGAAGGCCAAATGTGGTGTGGCTCAGTGACAATGGTTTTGTCAGGCTTGAGTAGCATCTTTGCCTTCTCATTGTTAACATGAAGTGCTCGAAGGATCAGAATTAGTCGGGAAAATGCAGTGTATGATGAGATGCTCTTCAGCCAATCATCATAAATATTGAACAGAACCATCTGGGGCTCTGTTGCCTTCAGAATCAAATCACCAAATTTCTCTATCTTCAAGCATGCCTGGAATGGCAACTGCAACTCGCTTCCTTTAATAACAATATTAGGGAAATCAAGTAAGTGAACCTCCAATGGGTCAAGCATTCCTTTACGAGTAACAATAATTTGTTTTGGTTGTTCTTCAACAGGCAAAGACCGCACAAGAGCAGCAACCTCTTCAGCTGTTTTCCACTTGGCAAGCTGACCAAGACGCTTCTGTCCTGCCCACACACTAGTGTGGATGACCTGCAAAATATCACATTATCAACATCAGAATCTCCAACTGCGTAGTCCCATAGACAACATTCAAGTGAAAAACAAACCTTCAGAAACAGCTGGCCAGTTCTTGGATTGAATATAAATATTGCACCATTAATGGGCTTTGTTGTAAGGTTTCCCTCAAATGTCTTATGGATTGTGACACGATACACATTGGTATCATCAACAAACCATATGATCTGATTGCTGAAGATCTCACCATAATTCTGGGATGACAAATAGGGTTCTGTAGGCTCAGAAGAATACAACTGCAAACCTTTCCTTATACGCTCCCTCAAGACATATAAAGCTGGGTTTGACTGCAATAAAACAAAACCATTAGCAAACCAACAAAATCAATCCAACTGATCTACAGCATCAAAGGAAATCGAATCAAGCTCTTATTTTAGGGAATAAGGGAAAGTTTACCTTCATTATCTTATTCATTGCTTGAGCTAGCAGTGGTTTTGATCCGGGAAACCAGTTACCAAATGCAGAATGCAAATTGTATGCCAGATCAAGTCCAATCATCACCCCTGCAAAAAATTAAGTGAACATTCACTTAAAAGAGGAAGCTAGTAGTTCAAATATAGAGAGCTAAAGAACAGAGGAAAAGCATACCAGTTGGGGACGGATATATAGACATGTTATCTGTTGTGTAATCCATAAATTTGGCTCGGGTATAACGTTCAATATCATGAGAATCATAGTCACCCCATCGGAGTTGTACATCTATCCAGTATTTGTTGCTGGCCTTCTGATCAAACACATCTTTTGACTCGGCAACAAGACTAGGCTTTGACATAGGCCACCTGTGAGCAGCGAAGAGGAGAATGTCTGCACAGGAACTGTTCATCTTGTAACTCTTCCTCGGATGGATTGTTTCCTTCTGTACAGTTTCAATTTCTAGAGCATCCAACTCCTGATCTAAGACTTGACATAGATCCATCACAACACTCTCATGAATCTTCTGCCACAAATGGGCTCGGAAAATCTGAATCAGTGAAATTTTCAAGGTTGGGATCTTCCCATGCATGAAGATTCCAGTTAGATCTAGCTGCACTTGGAAACCCACATAAACATTAGCCCTATTAATCGTGGGGGACCACCAAAGTGTAAACCTTCGGTTGGGAATTTGGTTGAGACCAGATCTCTGTGCATTGGTTAGCTTCTTATACTTCATCGACTCTTCGAAACCAGATGCCTTCTCCCAAAAGAGACCTTCCCAAGTTGGAAAACTGAAAATTCTCAAGAAAAGTGATAGTTAAGAAGTGTTTTGTTATCAGACCATAAAGTTCCTGCTCAAAGTCCAACATGTAGTACATATTATAAAATATATGCAGCAGACTTCATATGTAGCAAAAGGTAAGCTACCTTGAATAATACTACGAACAAGGATGATAATATTATAAATAAATAAATAAAAAAAGAAAAAAAAGAGAAATACTTACTATGTTCCTTTGAACAGGGTATGCTCAAGAATTCCCTCAACACCCCCAAGAGCTTGGATAACATCAGTTCGGTAATTGTTCAAGTTCCACAGTTTCCCATCATGCCTCTGGTGTGTCCACCAGAAAGGATTCTGTTTTAGAACTTGGTATTGCTTGAAATCTGTGCGCACTCTCCATCCTTTGTCATATGCCAAGGTGTGACGGTCCTTCTGGAATAAAGTATTAATACGTGGAATGCCTCTGTCCCATGAATCCTGTAAAGATAATTGGATAGAAGTTGCTAAAAATCTTATTCCTTAAAGCTTCACAAACAGCCATAAAATGCAAATATCTCATGCAATGCAAAAATAAAATACTCTTGAGCATATAAAAAACATTACATCATGGTTAAATCAACAAATAGTCCAAAATCTGCAGTGCAGAAATAAGAGAAGAGGGAGTGAGCGAGAGAGATGAAAGAGGAAGAAGAGGATGAGAAAGAGCTGGGAGAATGCATGAGCTACCATGGGAAGAAGAAGGGAGATGAAAACTTACTTCCAAATCTTCAAGTGTTAAACGCCTATTTTGCGCCTGTGCTTCCTGCCTCTTAAGGGCATACTCTGCCCAGACACGCTGTGAATCAATGAACTCACTCTCCCATGGCTGTTCAGAAACCAGTGACAGGATCAGAATAATTACTATAGAATCATAGATTTCTGATAAAAAAAATTTATAATATAACAGAGAAGCCCTTTTTAAGCCAACCTGAATGTAGCGATAGAGATTTGGAATCAGCTGATCCTCTTCATGACTCATTCCACTTCTGAAGTGGGTTACACCAACATCAGTCTGTTGACTATACCGAAGGTCACTCTGTGGGATCAAAATGTGACCCATTGATAACATGCCAAGTCCTCCAATTTCTTTTGGCGTATAGAAGATTACAGGTGGAAATCTGAAACAAGAGTTAATTCAGATCAATATTGCAACCAAATCCTATATTTGAACCAAAGCAATTGCAGGAATAAAAGGACTCACCGACTAGGCATCTTTGAGTTCAAACCAATCTTGATACGAGTTTGGATTTTGTTTTCACATTTAACTAGCAAATCCAGTAGCTCTTGAGTATGCACAGTTGCTTCACGGAAGTAAGTCATGAGACCTACAATAAGAAAAGACAGAGAAAATTTTAGCAAATAGTCTCTGCTGAAAAGGAGCAAGCTAATTAGAAAAGTGATATTACAAACCTATCAAGGCTGTATTCCATTTGTTAACAATTTTAGTGAAAGTAGTTGACCCTGAAGACATAAGGATCTGTCTCACACGATTCTCAAACACCTTCATATGCTCATCATCAACCCGTAGGAAAGCAACTGCTGTCCGCTCCTTGGTTTGTTCATTCTGCAAATTCCAAACACCATCCCTTGTATTGCTGAAAGCTTCCTGGGTCATCCTTATTTTAGGAAGTATTCGAACTTCAAACCCACACCTACAAATGAGAAGGATGTGTAAACTATTTTACCACCAAAACAGATGTATCAAAGAAATAAGAATCACTTTCAGGTGTGAGAAGGTATGTAAAAGCATGATAAGCCATGTGAAGAAAGGGCACTGCCAAATGAAATAAAAATTTCTGTTGTTAATATATATATATATATATATATATATATGAACAGAAAACAACTTACATGCTGAAAAGCAAGTTCGGATTGTCCTTGCTATAAACAGAAACGAAGCTGTTCTCCCACTCCAAAGTTGTTATGCTTCGAGGGAGTCGATTCTTCATATCCCAAAACACACTCCTCCCAAGATTTACTGACAAGGCAGTTCAGGAAATACTATCAGTTTCAGTTCAAGTAAACAAAAGCCACTGCATAAAAGTAGAAGAGGATAATGAAGAGAATGTATATACCATCATGTTTCATGAGTCTCATTCTTGCATCTCTAGGCCAGCATTTCTTGTTCTGGTACCCAACCATATTTTCATTGTTGGGATCAGGATGCTCAGTAAGATAACGCTGAATGAGGTCTCGAGCCTCTTCATGAGTGAAGCGGAACAATATATGCACCCTGTCAATATATCTAGAATATAACCGAATTGGGTGTCGTGTCTCAACTTTTGTATCCCAATAAGTGATGAATTCATTTGGCATTTGAGGTGGACCAGCAATTTCACTGGCTCGTGTTAAACCAAGAAGCAAAAGATCTAGCACAAGTCCATAATATTGTACAACAAAAGAAGCAAACTGCAGACCACGTATCAAACCATACGAGTTTGTGTGGCTCATATCTTTGTAGGACAACACAACATTGTTCTTTGCAGTGACATAATCAGCAATATTGTGGTCAAGAACCAAACGAAGAAGCCTGCAAAAAACAGTGTCATGAGAAAATAGATCCTGAAGTTGAAAACTGATTTCCAATACGAGAACAGAAAACCTGAGGAATGCTTACCTATTTAACATTGTCAAGTCAATCTTCTCAAAGAACTTCTCAAACTTTGTTTGAAGCATCACAACACACTGCCCATCACCTGTGTCCCAGATACCCTGCAAGTTGTTTATACCCTGACACCATTTATAAACAAGCAGTGGTGGCGGCTCCGAATCTGCAGGCTTAATCCAGTTTGGAAAGAGATGGCGCTTGTCACCTTCATACCACAGGTATTGATCAAGATATGCATCTGTTATCTTTTCAAGAGGTTCAATTTCATAAACTGGAATCAGGGCACTATACAAATCCATGAATTCTATGCCAACCTGCATCAAGAAAAATCTTAGCTTAAATCACACAAGGTAGTGTAAGAATCATAAACTTGAAATTTAATTCATATTTGTACGCATACTTCTTTGAAGGCACGCTGAGTTAGCAGGTGACGCTTAATACGTGACAAAGCCTCATGTGGATTGTCATAAGCTTGTTCAATAAGTCCCAGCTCTTCCCTCTGTAGTTGATTCAATCTCACAGCCACACTATATGATTCCTTTAACCTTTCCAGAGCAAGAATGAGTAGTTTGGTGTCATGCTTGTATGAAAGTGGAGGGAAAGGGATGGGAGAAAACTTTCTGGACTCCAGCCAATGGACAGTTGTTGTGTAAATTGCAACAGCCTCTTCTGGGGTGACATACGGGCCATCTTTCAAATAATTGTGTTGGCGTTCCTAGAATGACACAAAAAAGATATTTTAGTAAGAACAGAGCACATGCATATAAGCCAGCAATAAAAATAACTCATTTGTTTAATGTAATGCGCAAAACATTGAAGGTACACCTAACCACAAAAAAAATGAAAGAACAAGAAGTTACCTGTTCTGCCTTCAGCCAAAGACGAGTCAACCTTCCTAGATTTTTTCGACAAACGGTCTTATCAACGGTTGCACCTCTTCTTATCCGCTCCCGGTTATAGTGAGCGACATTTGTCCACCAATCCGCTTTTGACTTGACATAACGAAGAATCATGTTCTCAATAGGAACTGGCAAGCCAGGTACCTTCCAAGGAATGTTGGCTTTCCAACACCGCCAAGCCTCACTGAGGTGCTGCAGTATGGTTCTAGCTTTATTTTGCTTAATGCCCTCTGCAAGCATCAAATAGTCAACATAATTAACATAAGCACAGATAATTTAACATAGAAGGAAATAATGATTGAAGATATAACCTGGCATGGCATCAAGAACATCATGCATGACAGCAGCACGAAGCTCCAAGTCAAAGTGGCTCTCAACACGTTGCTTTGTAACGGTCTTAGCTGTTCCTTTTGAATGACGCCCTTCAAACTGCCGTGCAAGGAGATTCCCTAACCATCGTTCTAGAAGCGGCACGATACCACGTAAGAAAAACAACCATACTCTCCACATTGGTGCCCAGAATCCACATCCAGGTCCTTTCCCCACTGGACCAGTATTGAAGCGGTAATATATCAAATGCTTCAAATCTTTGCACATTCTAATCTGACGCATTAGCCTGTATTTGTATCGATACATGCCAGTCAACTGGCCAACATGGGAAAACGTATATTGCAGACCATCAGCCAGTTGGAAAGCATCAACATTACCCAGTCGGAACTGGATGTTGGCATCAACCACAAGCTTTGTCAAACGCAGGATCTCACGGCAGAGATGGAAAGCATTTCCAAACCGGGACTTCTTTCGTTCCTTTGTGGTAAGGGTTTTCACAGGTTTCAAGTTAAAATTATAATCAAGATGGAGATAGTTTAAATTTTTCCTGTGTATCAACAGATTCAGCATGTTATAACCCTGCTTACAAACTTGCAACCCTGCTTCAGCCCAATCAAGTTCTGTTGTTTGGAAGAACTTCGTTGCAGCTAAGGACCGAAACAAGTGTTTTTTCTTCTGAGCCTTGGGTGGTCTATGATGCAGCTCATTCAATACAAAACATTTCAGCAGTTTCTGATAGCTAACTCTAACTTTCACTGGATATGCTGGAGGGCTGAAAAACCAAAACCAAATAAAAACAGTTTCAGTACATAATACATAAATGAGATAAGTCACATGTGAAAAAGCAGCAGAGAAATTTGAATCTCACCAGTGCTCCTTGTACCATTCAGACACAAGGGGTATATCTTCTGCCCGCCGCATCCTACCAGACCTCATGTTAAAAGGTCGTGGTGCAAATAGCAGGGAAATTCCAGCAGCAGTTGTGTCTGTATAAAGTTGGGTGTCTTGTAGCAAAGGTTCCACCCCTTCAGGCAGAAGGAAATCATCATCCTCATCATCATCATGAGCTTTCTTTTCACGCCGTTCCTTGTTAGTGGAGGTTATAGGGTGTATCAATGGATCATAATAGAACGCAGGTAAGTCAGGATCCTCAGCTTTTATGTACATGACCATGGGAGTGTGATAAACACCAAGTTTTACTTTCCTAGGCCTATTGTTATAAAGATGAGGGAATGCAATCCTGTACTCCGTTCGGAGAGGTGACCGAATAATGAGTTTGTTAATGTCATTGAACTCATTCCAATCCTCGTCCCCCTTCTCCATGTCACGGTACAAAGGTTCAAACTTAGGCCCACCTGCATGAGGACAAAAGTATATGAGGTCATTTGAAAATTTTAAACAAGGTATTTCACAAAGCAATTTTAGCATTGAATATATTGACATGCCACAGTAGCACAATTGAAAAGTTTTAAGCAAGGCATTTCACAAAGCCCAATTTTGGACCACAGTAAACCAGCAGAATAATAAAAAAATAACTAAAATTCTATCAAGTAATCTAAATTAACCATAGGCAACAGCTTAACCAGCAACTCCATCTTAGAAGAATCTACTGCACTGACTGGTAACCAGCACCAATCCTATGGTTATATGAACATTACTTCACTAACTCATATGATTATCAAAAGAAAAAATTATGAAAATAAGACCAAATATTTTAACACTTCCAAATCATAATAAGATAATCGGGAAGTCTAACCATCATTTTTCACTTTGTATAATGATAATCAATCCCTAAAGTGTAAAAATCATATCCTTAAGAGCAAAGATACACATATATGAATGAACATATAGTTGCAAATGCCTATTCACAAACAGAAAACACATGAAAACAGAAATGTAGGGCATACCAGGGATGCACATGTTCAATGCTTTAGCTGTAAAGAAGGATTCCATATCAAACAAGTAGAAATAGTTGCGATCAATTAGATCAGACAGTAGCTGTCCTGCAAGACGATGAAGAGTTGCCATGATGGGAAGAGAGAGATGCCACTTCCTGTAACTTGGACCATTAATGAGCTTTGTTTTGACAAGGGGCTTATGGTCATAAAACCAAGTGTATACAGCAGAGTCTTCTTCTTCATCCAACTCCAGTTGTATAGGCTCTAAAGGATCAACATCTAGCAAATTATCAGCATAGTCCAATGGAGGTTCCTCGTCATCAAATGGTGGAAACCTCATTCTCTTGAAGTGCCGCCTATCCCTCTTTTCTCTTCGCATCATGATCCACATTGTACCCCACTGCATAAAAAAAATGGAAGTCAAAGTCATGATAAGGAGAAGTAACAACAGCCAATAGTCTATACATGACAAGTTAACACTCAAATGATCTGAAAAGACAAAAAAATCAATCATGTACAACCCATATCCACGCACAGAGTGAGAGTCAATACCTGAGCTAAGTAAATAGGTTCAACAACCCATGGTATTTCATTCACAAAAGTGATAGCCCCAGTGATATGGTATAAAACCTTCACATCACGAACCTGCTCCCATGGCATTGGCATATTCTCAAGAAGCTTGTAAACTGCATGTGGAATGAATTTAAGAGCTCCAAGATACACTCGTTTATCATGACGATATTTCTTGGAGGACATGTCCCCATGGTCTCTGTCAAAAAGAACACGAGAACAAAATTAACAAATCAGGTTTACTACTTTTTTACCATCTTAATGAAGTTAATAAAAGAGTTTCATCAAGACACACGTCCGATAACCATCAGGATCGCCAATATCACACTTCACAGCAATCTCATTTACACACCAGAATCAACAAAACTTATATATTAGAAACACAGGCACTTATTTGTAGTATTCCTCTGTATAATGCGATGTCAGCAGTTAAGCTAGAAAGAGATAATTCTAATATTCCATCGGTCAGACGAAAGCAATAGTACTGCTTGCAGAACTTAAAAAGAAGAAGCTCACTTCGCACCAATTAGAATAGTTTTTCTTAAAAAAAAAAAAAAAACTTTAAGGTAATGGAAATCGCCCAAAACATAATGGAAAAGGGGAAACTCTGCCGACCCAATTAAGAAATGAAACACAAAAACTCCAACTAAAAATACGACTAGTTGTGGAAAAGGAAAGAGTGGGAGAGAAAACCCACTAGATAGACCAAAAGGTTTACAAGGAGGGAAAAAACTCACCAAATTGTTCAAAGCCGAGAAAAAACAGAAATGAATAAAACCAGCGCCAAAAACACAGAGCTAAACCAGAAACACAACTGAAAGTCAGACAACAAACATCGCCTACAAAATTCTCTATTCATCAGACAACAAAAACCCTAAAAACCCACCTGATAATTTTCCTGACATGCTCAGGCGGCATATCCTCTTTCTGCGTCTCAACGAACCCGAACTTCCTCTTATCGCTATATCTCTTAGTATTAAGTTGCTGCCATTTACGAGCCTTCTCTTCCAACTTCGCCTCCGCCTCAGCGGGAGTCGGAGGCGTTTGCGGTGCAAGCACAGTATAGGACGGCTGTGCTGGTACAGGAGGTGGTGGTATAGACGGTCCAACCGTCCCCGGCGGTGCAATATGCTGTTCTCCATTGTTGTTCCACATATTGCTTAATTCAGGATCTAACACAAAATCCTAAAATCGCAATAAGAGTTACCAACCAACCGATCTGTATATACAATTCTTTTATGTATGTATGCTTATACGTCAGTCTTGAAGAAACGCTTTAACGGTAGCAGTTTCTGGGGTTTTAGGGTTTTGGAGAACTAAGGCGAAGGTCTAGCTCTATCCCGCTCTGCATCTGTTTCCGCTTCAGTGAGTGTCGTTTGTTAGAAGAGGGCGGGCAGAGAAAAAAATGAAATGTTGAGGATATTTTCGGTCTTGTGTTCTTATATATATTTTCGCTGCTGATAAGTGTGGCGGTGGACCATGAGTGGGCTGTGAAGGAAGCTGGAGCACCGCCTTTAAATGAAAGGAAGATTTTTGTCTGTTTAATTGAAGGCCCAATTAAAATAAAGCCCATTGTTAATCAGGCCCAGTTTCGTTGAAGTATGATGTGAATTATTTATGACCATCGACTAAATTACTATTATATACTCTTTCTGTCTCATTTTGTTTCCTTGTTTTTTTTTTTTTTCAAAATATTTGCAAGATTTTTAAATTTAGATATGTAAATAATTAAATTTTTCATAATAACTTATAATTGTTCATTAAATTAAAAACTTTTAGTATCTTAATGAGTAAATAATATAAAAAAAAAAGGAAAGTTTCTGGCACCTTTAATATTGGAACTTAAAAGTTATGAATTTTAATAAGTATGTGTATCTCTTCACACTAACAACAATCTTTTTTTTTTCTAGTTTTTTTTATACATAAATATTGATTTGATGTGTGATTATTACAATTCGAAACAATAATTTTTACATTTTCAATTATCTAATATATTTAATTAATCAATTTTTATCGATTGGAGTGCTAAATAGAAAAATTTTATAATTTTATTAATATTTAATCAGTGTAATTTTATATATTTAAAATATTCAATGAATTAAAATAAAAATTAAAAGTGCTATAATGTTTTTTAAATATAAGAATAAATTTATACATTTAGTCGTAATTATATATTAAGACTCTCTGTGATTAGAACTGTCCTACCACTATATCAAAAGCATCATTTTTTATATAATTAACTTAATTACTAATAAAATCATTATATCATGTTCTTATTATTATTTTTTCTTCTCGAAAAAAAAAACTATACAATCGTGCGAAACATGGTAGAGTGCCTAATAAAAAAAGTATTTATTATTCAAATAAATAAAACAGGTTAGTAATAAAAAGCTGAAAGCAAAAAAAAAAAAAAAAAAAAAAAAAAAAAAAAAAAAACCTTTTGTTCTTATACTTCGTAATTTTAATTAATTATTTTAATTTTATCAAATGATTTTTTGAATGTACTATTTATAATAATTATAACTTCCATATGATTATAATCTAAATTCAATTAATTTACTTGTTAAATTGATAGTTATTTTTTATTTATAATAATTTTTATTTTATTTTATTAGTTATAATTATTTATAATAATTATAAATTCCATATGTAAACTCATCTACATATTTACATTACCTAAGTAATTCACTAACAATTCAATTGAAAAAGTAGTTAAATTTATAATTCAATGACAAGTGATTAAACCAATCAAATAAAATAAAAGGGTTTAGATTTAATATGTTATTTATGAATTTTTTAGCATCGTTAATATATTAATTTTAATAATTGCTCAGTTGAATTTGAACAGAAGTCATACAAAAATCACAATTATTATGAAAAATAAAATATTAAGTATCCATCGATTCTTTTCTTTTTCTTTTTTTTAGAAAATTAGTTCTCTATTGTTGATAGAATAAAAAAAAGTCAAAATTATAAAAATGGCCAAAATTTTTTTTTTTTTTTTTTTTTTTGGTTGTTGTTGTTATTTCGTAGTAATCACAAAGCAAAAAATTAAAAAATTAAAAAAAAAAAAAAAGGAAAAGAGAAAGGGAAAATCATTTTACGAGGAGGGCAAAAAAGCTCGAGCGACCCATGATCAGAAATTCACCCGTTTGTCGATCTCAGGCCATACACCATTTTTACCTCAATGGCCCATATGTCCAGGTGTCAATAAAATATAGCGAATAAACCTGCGCGAGTGCAGCCAAATTCCCGAAACAGAAATCCCGAGTAACGGTCTCCTCTCGCAAAAACCAAAACCAACCAACAAATCCCCTCCATTTTCTCTCACCTTCTCTTCTCCCAAAGAACACTCCCACTCCATGTAAGCTCTCTCACTCTCTTTAAATTTCTTCTCTCTCTGTAAATCTGATTATTTTCTATCAAAACATAATCCTAGGAAAATTAATTTGTAATTTAACATGCGAAGAATTTTTAATCGAAAACAGAGAAGCTATGCTAATGGCGATTTTTCTATTTCTGATGATGAAGATGATAGTTTAAGGTCTCTTATAGACCGACGCTGCTTGTCTCCGCTAACACTGAACGACAATGATGACAACGTCGTTGTTTATGGCATTGACAGGCTCTTTGTACGGACTCGCTCCTATCATAAGCTACCGCAGCATCTCCTCCAGCTTACTGTCCTCAAGCTTGATGGCTCTTCTTTTGGTAATCATTCTGTAAATTTAACTATTTGTTAATCACGTTTGGAAAATAAATTCTTATTTTAGGAGAAATTTTATTTTTATTATGAGATTATTTTGCTAATTAACTGGTTATACATAGATGTTCATGTTGGGAGAAATGCTACGGTGGGAGAACTCAAACAAGCGGTGGAGGAAGTTTTTACTTCATCACCCAAGGAAGATGAGGGAAAGATTTCCTGGTAATTACTCTTGGCTGGTTTTTTGTATAGAGACATTGTGCTATGTGGATTTGGCTAATTTGAGTTAATTGTTTGAGATTTGGGGTTTGTTATTCAATGTTGGTGGTTTGTGAATATTGCATTCAGGTCACATGTCTGGGGCCATTTTTGCTTGAGCTATGAAGGGCAGAGGCTAGTTAATGATAAAGCTTGCATTCAAAAAATTGGGATCAAGGATGGTGATCAGGTTATTTTTTTACCAGTATTTTCTATTTTTTTGATTTATTTTAGCATGTATAGTTTGAAAGAACTTAGTTGAGGACTTGATATAGACGTGAGAGATATTGAACCTAACAATTAGCTAAAGCTCGTTGCACACATTTTACATTTACATACGTTGTTTAACTTGCATAAGGAGGATTTCTTTAAAAATGTTGAACAAAGCAATAACAATCCTTGCTGTTATCCTCTCTGTGTCATTGCAATGTTTTCCCCCACTTTCTAGTCACCGTCTTCCTAACCAGCATTGCATTTCCTCTTTGGCCATCTCCTTCTAGAGTATTCAAATTTATCTGCATTGTTTGTGCTTTTGGTAATAGAGTAGTTGATCAATGTTGGAGATCGGAGGAGTCATTATTTGTGCAGTTTTGATGGTTGAATTGATGCTGATCACATGTAAATATGCAGAACAAAGCTTAAGGGGGTTATGTGTAGGTGAATGGATTGTACTCGGGACCACTTTTACTGCTTTTTTTTTTTTTTTTCTGTGATATGTTTCTTTGATTTCCCCATCCTATTACCTAAAGCGAGAGTGGAAAAGAGATGAAAGACAAATGGAGAAACTAAGAAAAAAAGGTAGTAAGTATTGCATCTCTTGTGTCCAGTGTCCATATATGAATTGCAGCCTTCTATTATTACTTCTTATTCTCTCTTGGGATATGCTTTATACTTATTTTTTGGAATCATTTCTTCATATCTAGCTTCTTCATATTTTGTGATTCTTGCAGCTTCAATTTGTTAGGCATGTGTCTGTTAACTATTCGCATTCAAAAAGAAGGTCTAGGAGCCAACATGTTGCTTGCAAACCATACTCGGCGTGAGTATTTTGATTATGTTCTTTATCATGGTTATATATGTTAAGCATGTGATATGTTTTGAATTTGAAGCTGCCGACAGTTCAGGCTAAAGATATATACAAGCAACTTGAACAAATGCAGTTAGCTTGTCAGTTATAAGAAGGGATGGGGATTGGGGGGGGGAGTTCTGATCTAACCAGAAAAAGTAAGAGTTCTCTGGCTAAAGACCTTGTCAGATGAGGCATTGGTGGTAGTGAAAACCTGAAAATACTAGCTAACTCTGCAATATGCTTCCGCAGCAAATTCGTCCTTTTGGAAATTTCTTGCCTAAATCATGGTCCGTCATGGACTGTATCACATGGGATTTGGACCCACCATATTGAGATGCTCCATGGCGGACCATGATCTATCCAAGAATTCCCTCTTCCTTTGTCCCGTGCTTGCTGTATAACTTGCTTTCATGGACATCTAGATTGAACTTTAATTTTGAAATAGGGATCATGCCACTAAACGACCAAATGTATTGAACCATTTGAAATATAAGATAATAAGATTGATAAAAACACCTTTAGATAGATGATTTTATGTTGGATATTAGCTGCCCAAATTTTTTAATTCAATATTTAATGCATTGATTCGTATTACTGATAGCTTTTGGTATAAGGCCATTGTCAAGAGATGTTCGCGAAGAGGAAGAAAAGGACAGTACTGTGGATCATAGTGACAACAATAATGAAAACCAAGATTACAACTCCAATTACCTTTGCGAAGACGAGGGGAAAACATCAGAATTCAAGTTAGCTCACTTCCTGAAAGGTTGGCTATCATATACTAGATTACGGGGTGCTCCAAGAAAAGGGACACAAGGCCAAAGTCGGCCTTCGAGGTTTGCCTTTCAGTGCTTAGGAGGTGGACACAGGATGATAGAACTTCAAGGCTAATAGAAGATATGTGATAGAATTTAAACTCAATTCTAGGATTGTTGACTGTGACTGCCATCTTTAGCTTTCTTAATACAAGACCGTGATGATTAGGCAGAGCAGTTAGATTGAAATTTTGTTATATTCTCTATTACTTGTTGCTAGATATATCATCCTTGAAGCTCCTTTATTTCCTCCACTTAATTCCTTTTTTTTTCTATTTTTTTTTTCTGTCATATAGGTCATGTTTGGTTCAACTGGGAACTGAATGGAATTCAATTGTTGAATAGAATCATCATTTTTTACATATTTGGTTCACAAGGAACAATATATATTTAAAAAACTTTGATTTTTATACTGATATGACATTTTATTATTTGAAAAAAAATATTAACTTGAATTTTAGTTTTTATTTTTTCCTTTTGAGAATAAAATTAACTGTTTGGTTTCAATTTTAATATTCGTTCTCATTCTATTTTTATTAAATCGAATTTGTTTTTAGCCAATTTTTGAATATAATCTCATCTCTATCTGTTTATGAATTTGAGAAAAATCTTTTGCTTCCAATATTATTTGATTAAACATTTCGATGTTCGTTCTTCATAAAAGTCTCCATTTATTAAATAATAATTAAAATAAAACAATATCTGTAAATATAATTTGAGATCCAACTTAATGTGATATCATCTCTAAATTACTTTTTGGAATAGTAAAAGAAAATTACAAAATAATTTACAAAATGTTAAATTAAACTTTTGAGCTATTCTTCTATAATTAATCAATAACAAAATTTATTTGTTAATGATATAATTTTTTAAATTATATATTAATACTTATGTTGTTTTGAATCTTTTATTTATTTTTTTTTAGCAAAGAAAAATTTTCAACCAATTGGAGTAAGACCATGTTACACATAAAATCAAATTTGCAACTTTTAAATATGTTGTTTTTAATATCATGAGTAGTGACAGCCTTTTTTTTCAATTAATTTAATTTTTTTATCTGTCTATTTGAAATATCGTTCTTTTTGGTTTTTTTTTATTTATTATTTTATAGTAATTAAAAAAGGAGAATGACATTTTATGTGGTTAAGTTTTAAATAAAAAAATACATGTTAATTATTAATATTATTAATCAAAATAAATAACAATATCATTTAAACAATGTATTTATAACCGCGCGAAGCGCATTTTTACTATTAGTAATTGAATTATTTCAAAATGTTAGTAGATAATAATTTTAAAATAAAAAAAATACATAATCATCCCATCATAACATAGAACTAGAAAATAAAGAAAAAATAAAAAATTTTCTAAAAAATAGAATAGAATATTAAAAAAAAAGATAGAGTGTCGATTCAGATTTTGCTTCAGCTTTACCTATATCTAGACTAGATTAGATAGCTATAATCAAAGGTAAATATAATAATAAAACTTTTTTAATACTCAGATATAAACTTTTAAGTAATAAGTTTTACTTGATAATGATAATCTTCCCTCAAAAAGGAAAAAGAAAAAAGAAAAAAAAAATGTTATCTGTCAATAACATCAAGTCATCAACAGTGTGATCGAATCTTTGTGGTGTGGCGACGTGCAAGCCAGTGGTCCAGCCATACTGAACTTTATATCTTCCACGCGGTTATTGGATCAAAATTTACTACAGTACTGTAATGTAAGAATAATAAGATTTTTGTGATTTTGATTGAGATCATGGATGTATCTAAAATTCTCTGTCCATGTCTCAGCTGATAAACCGATACTCCTATTTACGTTTTTGTCCGCCCTTGGTTCTCGAGAATGAAAGTTATTTTTTGAAATATTCAAAATTCTAAACTTTCTTTTCGATTCTGATTCAAGTTCTACGCTTGAACATTTCCTCCTCCTCTCTTTTCCTATCGGCCAAACAGGCTAATTCCATGTTAAAACTCTCTCTACGTGTGTAGTTTTCTGCGTCTATATTTGAGCCTTCTATATACAATTAGATCTTTGACTACCATATTGATCAATGAGAGTTTCAAATGTGTTGCTCCTTGATTTGGCTTGAATAAACCTAATTGTTGGTTCTTGGGTGTTAAAATTCCTAATCATTGAAGCTTTAATTGAATATAGGTTTAAAAATTCTGATTCTAGTAGTGGGTTTAAGTCTTCGCTTATATTTCCTGTTAGCATTAGTAGTATATGTGTACAGGGATAGTGTTATTAAGAATATCGACGAATTCCCAATCACATGACATTTTTTTATCCAATAGGTTATGGAAAATGGCTGAAAAGATTAAAGTGCCCAAGCCAGCTGCTTCCTTTGAATATGAGCTATTTGAAGGAGATGCTGACCATCTAAGAACGGTCGTTGCTACTCCTACCCAGATTTCACCATGGATTAAAGCAACTGAATTGAAACTAAAGCACAGGATTGGACGGGGCAACTTTGGAGATGTTTGGTTAGCAATTCATCGTCAGTCAGCTGATGATTTTGATGAGTGTCATGAAGTGGCTGTTAAGATGTTACATCCATTGAAGAAGGACATCGCTCAAACATTTGTGTACAAGTTTGAGAGGTTATTTTTGAAGTGCCGAGAGATCTTAGGCGTTGGTTGGTTGCATGGTGTCTCAATTATGAATGGAAAGGTGACTTCCTGGCTAGTAGTTATAGTCTTTCTTACCTGCAATGTTGGAATGTATTTCAATTTCATTAGTGATGTTTTGCTTTATATTTCTGGGATTTCGGATCTTTTGTTTTCTATAACAGCTCTCAAACTCTATTTTGATGATAGCTTGTTTTATATGTGGTAGATCTGTATTGCTATGAAATTTTATGGAGGATCAGTTGCTGATCGGATAGCTTTGTTGAAAGAGCGCAAGCTTCAATTGCCAGACGTTTTGAGGTGATGGTTTGGACTTTTATCTTTTTGGCATTATGATTAGAGTAATTCTTATCTGCAAGATTTGCTGATATTTACAGGTATGGGATAGATTTGGCAAATGGAACCCAAGAGTTGCACTCAATTGGGTTGCCTGTACTGAACCTTAAACCTTCAAACTTCCTTCTTAATGAGCATGATCGAGCAGTCCTTGGAGATTTTGGTATCCCTTATCTACTGCTTGAGATGTTGAACTCTGAGAAAGCTTTAATACTTGGAACACCCAATTATATGGCCCCAGAACAGTGGGAACCTGAAGTGCGAGGTCCTATATCTTTTGAGACGGATTCTTGGGGGTTTGGGTGTAGCATACTGGAGATGTTGACTGGTGTCCGACCTTGGTTTGGAAAATCTGTTGAAGAAATATATCAGTCAGTTGTGGTCAAGCAACAAAAACCACAGGTTCCAAGTGGCCTGCCTCCTGATGTTGAGAATGTTATTAATGGTTGCTTTGAGTATGATCTGCGAAACCGACCTTTGATGGAAGATATATTATCTGTATTTCAGAGGTATTTCCTATTTTTCTTTTATTAGCTTTTGGTTACAATTTGCTTAACGAGATCGGTGCCTATATCAAATCGTTAGTTGAATCCTGATGTAATTGGATCCTATGAGCTGATGTGTCACTGTCCAGTTGACATTACTTTGTTACAACAACAACAACAGCAATTAAGCCGTAATCCAAAACTAGTTGGAGTCTGCTATATGAATTCTTTGTTTCTGTTCCGTTTTATGCATAACTAAGTGGGCGCTAGTCCATCAATTTGTATTATAGGTTCTGGATATAGTTGGTGTTGTTTATTTGTCAAACATGATTTGAAACAGAATCTTCCCGTTGTATGTGGTATCAGAAATATGGTAGTCCTATAAGGGATATTTAATCTTACTCTTGTTTCTCTTTTTTATAGGTGACCTCTCTTACATATTGTCTCTATTTTATTTGTTTATTTACTTATTTTGTTATTCCTGCAAATGAGGAAGAAAGGACATCTGATAGTAGTCCTCTTTTATTTGGGTAAAGGACTGTTTTAACTTTATATTTAATACTTTAAACTCTTTTAAATAATTTTATCAGATATAAAAAGATTTTGAATTTCATTTATCCATGAATTTCTCAAATACTTAAGAGTATTTCTTGTGCAAAATACACACTTGCATATTTTGGTTTCTTGTGAAATTTGTTAACGCTCCTTTGCCTTTAGTTCTCACTCTCTATTCTTTCCATGTTCGTTTCTTTTGGTCTACATTTTGATAAATTGCATTTTAAACTTCCAGGTCTCTGAATGCCGTTAATAGAGATGGGGCGTGGACCCATCTCAAAAGCAGAGGTCCGACAAAAAATTCAAGCTTTGGTGGCTATACTTCATGGTATCTCTCTAAAGATCATCTTCAAGTGGGTGACACGGTCCGTCCAAGAAAACCACTGAACTCATGCAAACCTCAAAACATGGATGTCCCGATAGGAATTGTGGTTGGTCTCGATGGTGACACAGATAGAAATCGCATTGTGCTGGTAAAAATTTCTGGACTGCAGAACCCTCTAAGTGTGCAAGAGTCAAAACTTGAGAGGGTCACTTCTGGCTTTGCTGTAGGAGATTGGGTGCGTCTAAAGAACAAACAAAGCAAGCATTCTCCTGTGGGAATTCTGCACTCTGTACAGCGCGATGGATATATGGCAGCAGCATTTGTAGGGTTAAAGACTCTTTGGATGGATAGCTGTTCGGAGCTTCAAATGGCTAAAGCTTATTGTGTGGGGCAATTTGTGAGGCTGAAGGTCAATGTAGCTAATCCCCGGTTTGATTGGCCTCGTAAAAGAGGAGGAGAATGGTCCACTGGTAGAATTTCACAAATTCTTCCAAATGGGTGTCTTATTGTAGGTTTTCCAGGGAGGTTTGTGTTTGGAGATGAATCCAATAGCTTCCTAGCAGATCCAGCTGAAGTGGAATTAGTGTCTTTCGATTCTTGTCCTGGAATGGTGGAGAAATATTATCATCTTGAGGATTTTCATTGGGCTGTAAGACCACTTGTAATTGCATTAGGTTTATTTACAGCCATGAAGCTAACCATTTCCATCGGACGAGGAGCAAGCACAAAACTGAGGAAGGGCCAAAGATCTGGCGATGGCCAGGGTAGTGGTAATACAGCTTGGTTGCATCCACCAATCGCAAATATTCTTTTCGAAGAAGATGCTCCTACTGCAAATATTTATTATTGATGGATTAATAAAATTGAACTTGACATCTTCTTTGGAGAACAGAAAAATCAGTGTGATCCTATATTGAAATTTCTATAGATTGCCTCTCCTTTCGTAAGCATTAATGTCAACTTGTCAAGTTGCCATCTAGAATAAACTTACCAATGCTTAATTAATAATTACATCTCACTCCAAGAAACATAGGGGTACTTTGGTTATTTTTAGACATTCCATAAAATCCACCCCATTTTCACTTCTAGAGGCAAAATGACCAAAAAATTTGTCATTAAATTACTAATTTTTCACTAATATTAAACAAGTTTTTTAATTTCAAAATTAATTTCAGTGATTTATGATTAAATAACGAAAAGAACCATTTGTCAAGTAAATACTAATTCTATTATTAGGGTAAAGTTTGAAAATCTCACAACTTCTTTCCTACATTACTAAATATATGGAATTGGGCATAGTTTTATAGATTTAGATCTCTATTATTTACTCTTTAGCACTCATAATTAAAGAGTATTTTTAGGATCAAAAGCTAAAGTCATTCGGAGAACGCACTCTCCCATATCCTCCTAATATATTCATAAGATTTCTAATATTCATATAGTGCTCCCCACTAATTTTATTGATGAAGTAACAAGAATAGTAATCTTGAAGTTGTCTTTGTTAGTGTTACGTATTACAATCTACCTCATAGTAAATAAAAGAAGTGTTCGTAATCTTGAATGCTCTCTAGTAATTGACCATAAATTCACAAACGTACAAACCCAAGTGAAGGATGAGAACTAAAGATAGCCTTGGATTTTTCTTTTTGTTTTCCAATCACTCATTTGTCAAAGCAAGGATTAATGTTAACCCTAATTTTACATTTCCTTTTCGGTTACATTGACATCAGAATATTTCAACTTTCATTTTTTATATCTTATGAGTAACATAAGGTAGAAGGGAAATGGAATTATTACAATCCCAAATTCCTATAAAGAGGGTATCTTATAAGTCCAAAATGATTAATGTCTTTTAGCTAAATTTGTTTAGAAACCAAGAGAGAATAAGTAAGCATAATGGGTTTGAACTGAATTATAAAACAAGAAACCTTATGGGTTCATGGACCTACCAAAATCTTCAAGGATATCATGTTGATAATTGTCCCCAATATTATGAAAATATAAATTATTTTTTGTTATGGGTTGCTAAAGCTAAATTAATAGTTCTTTCCAAAACAAATTATCAATATGCTATTTCTATACCAACTTCCTTGATTTATTTTTATGCTAGAATTTATTAAAGCAAGTATTTCAGATCGATTTCTTGTTTTCCTATATATAATAGTAGAACGATTTGATGTTATTAACATATTGATTTTCAGCCCAAATGGCAAGTTTGATGCCTTGAGACTCTAAAATTGATACATCTTCTCCGTTTTAATTGACTTTCAATTACGCATTAAAGTATTAAAATAATAATATTTAAACTCTAACCACCTTATAAATTATGTTGTTCCATCACATGCACATTCTCTTATCATTATAAATTTTCAAATATGAGAAAAAATCGAAAGATAAATGTTAGAAATTGAATTCTTGATCCTTTAATTATATTTTGGTACTCATTATAGAGTACTCAATTATT
The DNA here is from genome assembly GCF_041381405.1 of Jatropha curcas. Lineage (NCBI taxonomy): Eukaryota > Viridiplantae > Streptophyta > Magnoliopsida > Malpighiales > Euphorbiaceae > Jatropha > Jatropha curcas. Next base: position 30,800,995 of record NC_143151.1, on the reverse strand, counting down.
GAAGTTCAAATTTAGTGACATCATAGCAATTAAAACAAAATGAAAGAATTCCAAGCACCCTAAACAAATTGTGTTACATCATTTTAAATCATATAATAAATCCCATGAACATATTCACAAGGGATTGAACATCTAATGTCTTGTAATAAGTACAAGAATGTCATAAAAGAAAAATATTTGGTGTGAGATTACAATTATGGCCTTTTCATATAAAAGTCTCTACACGTGAAATTAGAGATGGAAAGTTTTTGTTGGAGAAAGAACCATCACAAATTGTTGGTTGGTGATTGTAAGATGCATGCCTTTATCAAAATTAAAGATATTTTAATCCAATTGAGGTTTAAATATAACTTTAAAATAATTATATGAACTAGAGTTGGTTATATCGATCCTTTGTTATTATTTTCACAATGTCCTATTGATGATCTTGAAAAAAAAAAAAAAAAGAAAGGAAAAGAAAAACTATAAATAAAAATAAAAATTGCTACTCCTTGGAAGCAAAAAGAAAACTGAAATCGTGCATGATCCTAACAATTAGATGGTGCATGGTGGTCGGTAGAGATTGCATTTCAAGTGTTTTGAAAAATCTGGCCCCGTCAAATTAAGTGGGAAAGAGACTCTTTTATTGGATGGTGATGGTATTGGAAGATAAAGCCTAAGGTATCTGGTGTCCATTGATCTATTTATTTCAATTTAGTTGAAATTTTTTCAAAAATTAAATAAACTAAATTATTCATAACATTAATAATTAGGTTTACCCGATTTAAAATAATATAAATTGAACAACGAAAATTGCTCGAATTCTTTAAATAGCTGGTCGAATTTTTTATTCCCTTGTGCTTGATAGATGTGTGATATGAACCGAACTAAAAAATTTAAAGTGAAAATTCTAAACATAATCTAATTTTTGGTTGGAACTTTTTCCATTTAAATGAAATGGAGGACAGTGCTCACCGACCACATAGTGCGGGGCCCAAAAAAACGTACAAATAATCTTGTGATGACGGATCACAAAATAGTATACACGCATGCCCTTTGATAGCGGATCAGGTGCGGTCATTTCGTGGGCCATACGAATCTTCTTTCGATTTTTGTTGCTCCATTTTGATGACATCACTTGCCATTGCGAGTTCACTGATTTCGTAACAATATAATCATTTCTCTCACTTTAGGTTCTGCTAACAGAATAGAATTAATTTACACCAAAGGATTAATAAAAACTGTCTGAATTTTGATCCTGACCATTCATATAGAGGGGACTCACATTTCCCAATTAAACTCTGCCACGTCACTATAAAGTTCTATTGTTACAGTACGAGTGTTTGTTGCATGAGAAATTAAACTATTAGTGACGTATTTTTTTTCCTTTTTAGAATAATTGGTGACATTTTTCACTATAGCCCTTGTAATTGCAAAATTCAGAAAAATCCAGTACTTTGGAATAATTACATTTTAAGAATTATATATAATTACTGAATGTTAGATTTGAAATAATATGTTTCCCTTCCTAATGATAGAGAGAAAAAAAAGAAAGTTATTTACATAAATATGGTAAGAGTTTGTAAATATAAGTATCTTCCTTGCTTCCCACCAAAAAGAAAAAGAAAATCAAGAAAAAAAAAGGGCTCCCAGCTGTATTATTTATTTATTTTTAAAAGAAAATAAAAATAAATAAGCTTGTGAGCCTATAAATATTGAGGAATGAACAAATGCCAATTGGATTTTGTTCAGTGGTGCTTAGGCCAAGAAAGATACACTCTCTTAAATGCCAATCTTCTTGCTCAGTAGTAAAAAGAAACAACTCTCTTCTTGGTTTAATTAGAAGGTGAAAATAACAGTAAAGTTATAATCATTCGAGAAAATGTTTGCAGGAGAAAATGGTTTACAAGGAGACCCACGATTGAAAGCCATATCAGATGCCATTAGAGTAGTCCCTCACTTCCCTAAACCAGGTAGTGCTTATCTTTTGTTTCTTGCAGAAGCAAAAAAGTAAGCAGATTTTATGTTTGTAAATGTGCCCAACTGAAAAGTTGTTATATTATTACTAAAGCTTTTTTGGTCTCTGTGTGTTCTCTTCTTCTTTATGGTTAGGAATTATGTTTCAAGACATAACCACACTGCTACTCGATCACAAGACTTTTAAAGACACTGTGGATATTTTTATTGATCGCTATAGAGATATGGCTATCTCTGTTGTTGCTGGTTGGTATCTTTCTTTGTCTATAGCTAAATAAAATTGCGGGTGCTCTTGTTCTGCCATTTTTAGTTGGCAAGAAATGGATAAACATGTCAAGGCTTTATCTAAAACAAGTTGTATAATGGGATCTCCGTATTTCATAATGGGTCATATTGGGATTTCTTTTTTTTTTTTTTTTTCTTGAAGTTTGTATGCTTTTTCGTCATATTTTTTTTGGTTATTTTGGCTTGGACTATTTTTCGACTTGTAACCTAACAGTCTTGGAATTAACTCCAACATCACTAAGCCAAAACTGATTAGTAGTTTTCCTCCTGTTCACTATCAATAACTCAAGGTAAATTAAGCTTCTTGTGGAAATGAATTGCTAGAGCTACAATCCAATCTTGAATTATCAGTTATAGTGCTATATTGAGCTTCTTTCTGCATAATATTTAATGGTTTCTTACAATGTCAAATGTCTTTTTTTTTAAGGTGTGGAAGCCAGAGGTTTTATATTTGGTCCTTCAATTGCATTAGCTATTGGTGCTAAGTTTGTTCCTCTACGTAAACCTAAAAAATTACCAGGCATGTTCTTCCATACAACTTTCTAGCATTATCAAACACAAACTCTGGTACATGTTCTCTTTATTTAGGAAATGAAAACTATCCTCTAAGTTAAGTTAGAGCCTCAAAATGGTTAACTTAATCTTGCCACTTGTACGTTAAATCTTTTAACATTTGAATTATATACAGGAGAAGTCATATCTGAAGAATACGTACTTGAATATGGGAACGATTGTCTGGAGATACATATTGGTGCTATTAAACATGGGGAACGAGCCATAATCATTGATGATTTAGTTGCCACCGGTGGAACACTTTCTGCAGCAATAACATTATTAGGTGAGCCCTGTCCTCAGTATTATAAATTTCAGAGAGTTTTGCAGATTTCACCTCTTGTACTTTCGTTCTCAGTATGAACGACAAATGTACATTTAACTCTCAAGAATTTGATTTTATAAAAATCAACAGAATTCTATCATCTGTAAATAAATTATATTTCAAATTTATTTTATGTCAAACAAAGAGCCATCATTTCAGTTCCTCGCTAAAGGTTTATATGATTGGAATTTGCCAATGACCAGAACGCGTTGGTGCAGAAGTTGTTGAATGTGCATGTGTTATTGGGTTGCCTGAGTTCAAGGTAAAAGGAACTAAATTTGTCATCGTTATCTCCTCTCAAAAACTTCGGCTTCTTCTTTTCCCTTCTAATTTCTCATAATTCTAGACATTAGTTATAAGATCTAATCTTCGTTTATTAATGACTTCTCAAATATGAAATTATATGAAAGGACATTGTAACTTTTACAGGGGCGACTCGGGTTAAATGGGAAGCCATTGTACATTCTTGTGGAGCCACGCCAGCAAACAACTTGATTTGGTATTTCCATGTTCTCTTCATGCTAAATGAGAAAGGCTTAACAGAAATGGCGGTTCCCCTCCATCTAGGTTTAACAGAAAAGACGTTAAACTTGCCGCTGCATATATGTGATAAATAAGTACTGGACACCATTGAACAAAGGTCACTTGCTTTACGATGATTGTCACAAATCTCTTGAAAGAAAAATTAACTGTCAAGAAGACGTATTTACCCTTTCAGTTTTTCATGTTCATAGCTTTGAACTAAAACAGTATTATGAGATACATCACCATGACTCTTAAAACTATAATGGGATATGAATAGAAACTTAGTTTGCCAGTTACAAAGGAGCTGAATGCAAATTACTAGCATACGTCAAAAATTTAAGAAAAAAAACTAGATATGTCATAGATTAAAGGGTAACATTTCCATCTGTCATTATCTCGTAGCTGACAAGGGTATGATTCAAAATAGGATGTGTTCTCTACCTCATTCAAAAGAATTAACAATTTCTGAAGAATTTAGAACTACAAAACTAACAGAAGTTTACAAACTGGTTGACAGAGATGCGAAAGATTAGCACATTCCTTTCACCGCTTTCTTTCAGATCGCCATTTATATACTGATTTGGTAGTTGGACAAATAATCTCATCTTCGCGCAGTTTTCGCTTTCGACCCTTTTTCTGATTATTACAAAGTATCCTGTTTTAAACTTCAATTTGTAACCAAACAAACATGTTAAATTAAGGGAAGTCCAAAAGAACAGGTACCTGTAATTCTTTCTGCAATGCCATATCTGCATATAGTTTCTCCAATTGATTAATTCTGTTCTTCCGGGCCTCTAGCTCTCTATAGGAACTGGCTGTTTTCCTGGATGCAAAAATAAGCAGCAGTAACATTAATGCAATTCGCTTATCTCACAGTTGGAAAAGTTTAGTAGCTTAATGATTTTGATACAATAAACATTCCATCCGAATACCCAAAAAAAAAAAAAAAAAAGAAACATATTTTGGGTTGGGGTCTTGGGTGGAGGAAGAACATAGTAAGTAAAGAAACCATTTCTGTTTTGAGTTGGAGGGCAAAGTTTTGATAAAAATAAAATAAAATAAGAAGCCAGCTGTTAAATATCATCAATAATCTAATTCTCAAGGTACCACCACAGGACAAATTTCAAGAATATGAACTCACAAGCCAAACAGCCATAATCTACCAAAAGTTCCTACCTCTGGCATGATATTAATGGAGTATTAGCACAAAAAATATTTGCTTTATACCATCTTAAGTTCCAAACTTTTGATTCCAAGTTTCATCCCTATAAAGGTTTGAGTCCTACATACATTCAGCCCAACAAAGCTCTAGCAATACAATGATTTCAGTTAGTTTTTCAATGATAATTCATTCCATTGGCACACATCAGTATGAAAGAGAACTTGAGGTGCAATTCTGTTGAAGAAGCCTCCCCCTGCCATGACTTGCCACTTGTATGTATAAAAGATAGTGACAATTAAAAACAGGCATGATGATAGAGAAAGTTGTCTGCCCCAAGTACTTGGTTAACATGGCAACTTAAAATAAGAAACTCAAGAATGTCCATTGACCTAATACATGGAGAAAACAATAGAAGCAAAACCCATTGCACTATTTTGATAGATTCAGCTTTTCATCACAGTTCATACAAAACATTTATCAACTAATTTGGCAAAAGCTATTGCCAGTGAGCAGTTTATATGGGATGGAGTCCCCCTCCACCAATAAGTTTTGTCATCTTGTTTTGTGCGTGCATGTGGTGGGGAGAAGACATTGTAACAGGGATTTGTTCTAGGGAAATGAGATTTACATCATACTAGACAAGTTATTTTTACCTCTTAATGTGATCAGGGACATCCTCGGAAGCAGTCACAATTTTATTTTCTGAAGACAGTAATGTTAATTCTTTAGCTTCCTCTCTGCAAGGCAGACAAAAGAAACACATAGGCACGAGTCTAAACATTGGAATATGACTCGCTCAGTAAAAGAAAAAAGCCCGAAAGTAAACTGCCAGATCACAGTTTCAGAAGGGAGAAGCACACTGCATAGATTCCCATCCAGAAATGCAATGTTTGAACTTCAAACGCATCAACAAATTATTTCAAACACAAAAAATACTCAACACAAAGTTTAGAGGATTTCAATTTTTCTTGAAAAGAAAGAGTAAAAATGAAATACTTTAAAGCACTAGACAGATAAAGTGCACTGAGAGAATGATTACCAAATTTAACCGAGAGGGAATCGTCAAGTATAACAATGGTGCCAAACAAGCAACGATAATTTTTGAGTATGCAACCATAGAAAGTTAGAAATGAATCCAAAGTTAGCAATAAAGCCACCTGTCACTTGTAGCCTCATAACACCATCCATCATGTAATTTTCATTTATAATTCATCTTTCATAAGGAGAAAAAAAATTCAATTCAACCCCATCCTAGTGAATAACACACGTCCATCCAATTCCATAAGAATGCAAATATGTAAAGAGCAAACATCTGTGATATAAATGTATATGTGCATAATGAATGTACAATATCTATGGGTTCGTCAATTAGAAGTAATTATAAACCAGTAAATATTGGACTACATAAACATCAAAGGAAAAAAAAAAACAACAGTGTTCAATCACGTAACAGTGAAGAGGTAGCCATTGTTATAGAACAAGAAGAGATCAGCTCAAACCTGTCTTCTGCGTAGTAAATGTGCCTGTTTAATGGATGACTATCAAGAGAGTGCAATGCCGCAGTCAGTTTTTCAGCTTTCTGCAGCAAATAACAGAATTTTGATCATTATTAAGACAGCTGAAAGTCATCTAAAAATCAAAATCCAAATTAACCAGAAACTAAATGCAAAAGAGTAATTTTACCAATCACTTACCTTCTTTTCACTTTGTAATTTCTGAAGAACATATCCAATATCTTGTGTCTTCATCAACATAAGCTCTTCTTGAGTGTATTTGTTTGCCTGACTCCTATGGAAAATGGGAGTCAGCAAATTAAACACCAATAAAATAAGAAACAAAATAAAATAAGAATGAAAAAGAAAAAATTAGAATATCTTACTCTGGTCTATGGACTCCATCAACAGTCCTAGTTTTAACCATCTTGAAGTAAAATTCATCAGGATTCCTAAAAGCCGCTTTCTCCTTGAGTCTCTGCAGAGCATGATCCATAAGGAAAATCCATCAATCAACACAAACCAAATCAGAGATTACTAATTTACCTGAAACAATGGAAGCAACAAGCACAAAGACACAGAGGGTAAATCTACTCTACCCGTAAAGTTTCTTCTTTTTTGTGGAAATTTTTCGCACGGACGACATAGTCCTTGTGTTTCTCAAGAAACCCATACTTCTTTCTCGATTGCCTGACTTAGGTAACAAATGAGAACAAAAAAATAGTAGACAAAAAATTAGGCAAGAAGAGATTTTTAACGACTTACGGTTGAGATCGCTCCTTGTGAGTCCTTCTAGGAATAGCGTTCCTTAATGACGACATGATTCTGCACAACTTCTTCTTATTTTTGTAGCAATCCCTAGCAGATAGGCAAATATTGAGATAATCCAAAAAGCAACCAAAAGAAGTAATCTTTTAGGGTTTGTTGAACAAGAGCAGTGAAATTAATCTTCAAATTAAATGAAAATTTGAAGAAGCATTGAATTATTTCCAGAGTTAACTTGAAATCCCCTTTCCCCTCTTCTTTTCCATTGGTTTTTATATAACCAAAAGCTCGTAGGAAGTAAAAAAATTTCTAGAGTAGAGAGAGATTTCTTACCTTTAAGTTGGAATAAGCAGCTCGTTTGCGGGGGCTTTCCAGCGAGAGAAAGAAGAAGCGCAGGGTTCACAGATATCCGAAAGAATACGCAGGGCGCAACTATTACTTGTTCATCAAATTAAATTACATTTAGGTCCCTAAAAATTTACATATAATTAAAGTCAGCCAGTAGTTGTCTCAAGTTACAGTTCTATCTCCCAAAACCGCGCGTAACAAAGGATGGTCGTTTCAGCCTAAACTTTCAGTTTTATTCCGATTTCGTTCAATTTTCAACTTTATGCCAATTCACACTAATTATGAACTTTTGTGGCATTAACACCCAAATTACATTCATAGATTGAATTGCAAATTATAAATACATTTATGTATAGTCCATACTTCACTTTGAGTTAACTTAACCCCAAGTTCTCATTCAATATAAAAATTTTTCATTTTGGTCAATCACACACTATTTCATTAACTTGAGAGAAAAACATTGTATACTTGCAACGTTTTTTACTGTCTAAATGTTCAAAATTAGCATGTGAGTTGCTTCTGACGTGAATACTTTCATTGCTACCATTTTGCTAAGTATGTATTTTATCATTACCAATATGATATGCTTTAAAGAAACTTATATACAACTGTTTGTAATTTTTTAATTTAAAGAAATTTTTTTATGGTGATTTACAAATGTTCATCAATCGTCTTGAAGCAAAAATTGCTCAAATTTATTGTTTTTGAAATGGATATGAGAACTTTCTATTAGCTAGTTAAAAATTTATAATGTATTATGCAGTGTTGGAATCGCGTGTATAAAGAGAAGTCAATTGACCCCTTTTAGATTTTTTTAATATATACATTATCAAGATTCATGCATAAAGTTCAATTTGTTTATATTTTGATCTCTCTTTTTGAAAATATTATATATTGACCCTCCAAACAATTATTCATAGATCCACTATTCGTATCATCTTACATTATCTATATTGGGTAGACACAGATAATTAGAAATGTTGTAGGTATATAATGTTTTTCTGTCGTGTTAATAAAATAGTGTGTAATTAGCTAAAACAAACAGTTTTATGTGAATAAAGGATTTTGAATTAAGTTAACTTGAGTTGAGAAGTGAGCTCCACGTGAATATATTTATAATTTGCAAATTAATCACTGATTATAATTTAGGGTGTTAATGTCGCAAAATGTCATAATTAAAATGAAATCGAAATAAAATGAAATTGCAATAAAACTGAAGTTCAAGGTGAAACAACCCATTAGGCCTTCGAATATTGAAAATTTTCAAACAAATTCTTTTTTAATTTAACTTAGAATATACACAATAAAACAAGTAAAATACAAGTAATATTACCAATTAATTATGGTTTTTTATTTTAAAAATGTGGAGAGAAATTAAAATAACAAAAATTATAAATAATAATACAATAATATGTCATATATTATTACAAATTCACGCATATTTGAATAGTTGATGAAGCAAGAGCTTGAGAATTGAGATGTAGCTAGGTTTTTTCACACTATTTTTAAGGGAAAAACAAGGTGGAGTTCATTTGTGGAAAACTTTTTATTTTTATTTTTATTTTTATTTTTCATGGTAATAGATTAGAGAAAAATAGAAATTATTATTTTAATTACTATGTTTCATAGAAAATTTAGAAAAAATGGTAAAAGAGAAGAAAAAATGGGAAGGAGAATAGAAGATGATAAAAATTTGTCTTCACAAAATGGAAAATTCATAAAATTGAAAATTTGAGAAATTGTTTTTTCCGGAAAATAATATGAAAAAAAAAAATCGTAATAAAAATAAAAAAAATGGAGAAATAAGCTTTGACATTACCAACAAGCCGGTTGGATAATCACTTGCGCTGTCCCGAATTTCGCCTATTGATTTGTCGCGACGTTAAAATACGTCATCGTTTCAGTAACTCAAAAACCCAAATTCCCGGAAACAAATCCACGCGCCTATCTCGTGCTTTTAAAAAAGCCACCGCTTTACTTCTTTACCATCATCTCCGACTCCACTATATAAACAACACCAAAACCCCACATCACGATCACAGTTACAAAATTAAAATCAAAACTCAAATCAAACAACAGCCGAACAGACCCAATCAATCTGCGCGGAAACCCTAGAATTCTTGAGAAAATGTCAGCGGCAGTTTGTGGAAGCAAGAGATCTTTCTTTCTTGAAGACGTTCCTTCGCCTCCTGTTTCCAAAAGGATTCGCTGTAGCTCCTCTTCTACATCTCCTGTTCGTTTTTCTCCTCCTTCTCTTTCCCCTGTCCACCATCTCAAAGCTATCTTTCCTCACATTCATTCTCAGGTTTCGATTTCTCTCTGAATAGTTCGTTGCGTGCCACTGAAACTTATTGCTATTATTTATAGCAATTCGACTAAGATATTTTCTTTTATTGTTATTGTTTTTGTTTTTGCCTTTTCAACAGTAGCTATTGTTAATTGTTTTATGGTGAATTTCTCAGCTTCTTGAAAGAGCGCTGGAAGAATGCGGTAATGATTTGGATTCCGCTGTCAAGATCTTAAATGAGCGCCCTCTGGAATCTGCAGAGCATAATTCAGCCTCCGTTGAAGAAGCTGGTCTAAATGTGGAGCAAGGTGCGGTATTTTATTAGCAGTAGATAGTGAACTATGCTAACAGTCTGAATGGAGCGTCTCTCTCCTTTCTCTCCCGTGTATATGCTTTGTGGTTTAATGGTGTTATATTTTTATCTGGCATTGACTCGGACTAACAATGAATAGGAATTGAATTCACATCACAAGTTTTTAGTTTCCTTGATTGTATGTATGTTGGGGTATGAAAGTTTTGGTATCTTTCACGTTTTAGATGTGAGTTTGTTTTGTTATCTCGACCAACTAGTGTGTTCAAATGTGGATGAAAATTCTATCGCCTTTCAATAAATCCATGTTGATAGTATAAATATTGAAATAACTAAGAACTTATTGAAGTCAAAATATTACTACTCTGGACTGGCACAATGGGTGTATGATTTACTTTAAATATCCTATGTAGCTGCTACTCTAGTGCACAACTTTAGCTTTCTGATTGCAGATTCATGCCTATGATATGAGATTTTAGCAGCAAGTCTTTGATAACCTGTTCAACCAATTTGCCTTGAGCCTAAGTTTTAGTATCCAATCCTGTCCTACATTGTTTTTCTGGGTATATGGCTATAACTCCTCAAAACATCTAATCTTTTACCTTCCCTTTCTGATAATGTAATGTACTTGTTCTGCAGATCATTGATGCAGTAAGTACATGCATATGATGCTTACAGTTGTACTTCATATTGTGTCAGATGCTTCTTGCTTCATTTTATGCTTTTGTTGCTGTCAATTAAAGGAGTAGGAATCTGACGTTTGCATCCAAATATGACAGGTACATTGCCCAATGATGGGGATGCTGCTGCTTCTGAAAATACATCAGCGCCAAGCAACCTTCCTGCTGATGGTGCAGAATGGGTGGACTTGTTTGTAAGGGAAATGATGAATGCTACTAGTGTTGATGATGCCAGAGCCCGTGCGTCAAGGGTGCTGGAGATTTTAGAGAAATCTATCAGTTCGCATGCTGCCAAAGAGACAGCTCAGAGTTTTCAGAAGGTATCTATTTATGTGTAGCACACATACCTTTCCCTTATGGACAGAATTCCCTGTAGTTGACACTACATTATTAGGATGATGAAGTTGGTTCATAAAATATAATGCCATCTAAGGTCAATAATCATCGCAAACTTCCCAAGTCTCTTACCACCTCCAACATGTGAGTAATGTGAAGCACTTAGAAACTTTATGCTATATAAGCAGCTTACATTTCTTACATCGAGTGAATTCTTTGTTTTTCCAAGAGTACCTATTGTGACATTGTCCCTCTTATGCATGTCCTAGAACTGGGGACTTGGACACCCTCAAACATGCTTTATAGCATCTAGAAATGGTCAAACAAACATTTCATCTACCTAGGGGCCTATCTAATCAGTGCAAAACCTCACCAAAATGGAAATAGGGTGGAATGAGTCTTTTCTTTTCTTTTTTTCTGGAGCAGCATTGACCATGTATAATGAGATGCATGCCGTCTCATCTTTGCTGTGGAATGGATATTAGAATAAAATGACATGATAGCAGTCCCTCTTCTTTTTGGAGGAAGTTAAAGATGAAATCCATTGTATTTCTAATGAGCTAACAGGAAAGCTTCCTATGGTATGTTAATGAATATGAGCAAAAGGAGTTTCTATGTTGGGAATTCTAATTGAATTTAGCACAATGAATTAGAAAAAATTAAAATAGAACACACTTTGAGAAAGCTGACAAGCTCATTTTTAGAAGTTGATTTATCCTTTTAAGTACGGTTATAGAACATACCTTTTTACACACCTGCAATTATGGCTTCTCTTTCTCAGGAAAACACAATGCTAAAAGAGCATGTTGAAGTAGTGGTCCGAGAGAATACCATACTCAAAAGAGCTGTGTCAATCCAGCATGAACGTCAGAAAGAGTTTGAGGATAAAAATAGAGAGTTGCAGCAGGTGATATCTCAATATCAAGAAAAGTTGAAAACTCTTGAGGTAATAATAGTTTTCTCCTACTCTTTACCTTTGTTGTTTCCTGTTTCTAGGCTACAAATTGATGTTCTAATGGAAGCGAAAAGGGGAAGAACGGCATAGTTTATTAGTTTACATAATGTGCAAAATAAAAATGCAATTCATTTTTTGCACATCCTAACAAATCTTTCCTTTCATGGTTGTGCTGCCAGATGAATAACTATGCATTGATGATGCATTTGAGACAGGCCCAGCAAAGCAGCCCTATCCCAGGACGATTCAATCCTGATGTCTTTTAATTAAGATTTGAATTTATTATGAAGATAAGTCTAGAAATACATAACAACATTACGTGGGTTTAGTGCTGAGTTTGCCATAGTTTGTGCACGTTAACCATATCGAATTTGCCATGTATGTCCTCCAATTCAATGGATATGACAAGCCACTAACTTGGAGTGGCTTTTAACAAAAAAGAATTTTCAAATGATTTATCTTTTAAGTTATTTTTGCAGCAAATTACGACACAGTATGGTATATCTTGTATCTTACAGTCTCTTTTATCATGTAACTCTTGTTGATTTTTCCTTTCCTGAAAGATTCTGGAAATGTGTCAGCAATTACGTTCCCCTGAAGAACATAAGGTGCATGTTTTGTGTAATGGAGAAGATTGTGGCTGCTTTACGTTGAGTTATGTTTGTTCTTTATATGATTGGAATATTAAGAAAGAATGGAAAATCTTATTGATTTTAATTGTTGTTGGTCTTCTCTTTTGAAATTTTCTTAAATGGAAGAGTGTTGAGAGACTTTTTTTTTTTTTTTTGGGAGAAATGTTTTGATAGAGAAATTTTATTGATGAATTAGTAATTGGTTTCAAGATTTGTTAATTTTGTGTAAATTGAGCACTCTTCCTTCATAATGCAAATTGGAGGGTTCCAATTTCACGCTTGTGATAAACCCTTGTGGCCATAAGTTCTCCCTCTGTGGGCAAAGCATTTTTGAGAAGGGATGGTAAAAATAAAAGGTGAGTTGAGATGATGCTGGGCATCAAGAGTAGATTCCTTTTAGTTGTCCAGCAAGAGTTTCCTATCAAAATCTTATTTATCTCGAGCTTTGTTTATTTGTAGAAAATAATGTCTTTGAAAAATGTTATTTAAGTAACTCATTTTTGTTCTTGATTGTAATATTTAAATTTTTTTAAAAAAAATATCAAATTTTTTTTAATATGTAAGATTATAAAATACTTAAAATTATAGAAAGTTTTATATTTGAAAAATATATTGTTAAAACTTAAATTAATTGCTGGGCAAAATATGCATTATGATGGATTATAAAAGGTGGAAGTTAAAGGTAAAAAAAAAAAGATAATTTCAGAATGCTAAAAAGTTAAGAACAAATCTAAAACGTTATCACTCTCATTGTTCTAATGATTTTAAGAAGGATAAACAAATAATCAACAATCAACTGAGAATGAAAATATAACAAAATACATAAATTTTATAACATTAGACAAACTTTTTTAGGTAAGAAAATATTTCTCAACACTTTTCTCCTTTTAATTAACTTTTACACGAAAATGTACTTTATTTTATTATCTTTTATTATACTACATCCTCTGTCCTAAAAAAGATAGTTCATATTTCTTTATTTGTTTGTTCTAAAATGTAATTTATTTTTTTTTATTATAATTAAACATTAAATTGTCTACTATACCTTTATTCAATTTTACTTATTTTTAATAATTTTCACTAACTTTTACTTATTATTTCAATATAATAATTGCTCATATATTTTTTAAAATAATTATAATAAAAACTTATATGAATAAAATTATTCTTTAATTATATTTTTTAATCTGTGTAGTGTTTTCTTAGAGGGAGGGAATATAATTTTAGAAGGAGAGGAAAATGTAAAAGGCCAAGGGTTCCTGTTCTCTAAAAATTTAGCACGTGTATTGCAGCATACAAAACGTTACACTGACCACAAACGCAATCCCGTCTCTGTTTGGTTCTTACTTCCTTCCCTCGTCGCCCTCATTTCACCATATAAACGCTCGCTCAAAGTTTCAATATTTAGCTCTCTTTTGCAACCAGATCAAAGAACGATGATGGATAACAATAAATTCATACACTTATCTTAAAAACCCAGAATTCCTTTAATAAAAAAATCTCTCCAATGGCCACCAGCGCCACTGCCACTGCCACGGCCACTGCAACTGCAACAGCTCTCTCTCTCGTTCCATCTTTAGGATTCACTTCCTCTTCTAACTCTAATGCTTCTACTTCTTCATCATTCTTAACCGGTGGCACCCACTTATGGTCTCATAAGAAATTTGCTTCTGTTTCTTTAACCTATTTATCTCCTGCTTCTGTTAAGTTCAGGACCAACTCAACGAATCGTTTTAGACCCTTTGTCAGTGCTTCTGGGGATTACTATGCTACTCTTGGAGTTTCAAAAGCTGCTAATATTAAAGAAATCAAGGCCGCTTATCGAAGGTTAGCTCGCCAGGTAGTATATATTTGTTTATGTTTTTTTGGGTTTATTTACTTTTTTTATTGTTTTGTTCTTGATTTATTTGTTTGTTGAGAAGAAATCTGAATTTTTAATGGGATATTTTTGTGGCTTATCAATCCGGTGTCTGTTTTATTTGGGAATTGGGAATTGGGATGTTTCTTGATGTGTTATGAATCGTATTTTTTTGCTTTTCTTGTGTCTAGAATCCTGACATTTCGGTTTCTATTGTGATTCCAGTACCACCCAGATGTTAACAAGGAACCTGGAGCAACTGAAAAGTTCAAGGAGATAAGTGCTGCTTATGAGGTATGCATTATAATTTTGAACTCATATTGTGCTAATTTTGAACTTGTTGATGACAATATAGCATACTTTGTGATGTGGCATCTCTGATTTTGTATAGCTTTATGGATTATGTGGCTTGCATATTATTGGGACTTGTTGTCTATATTCAAGCATCAAAATGTTGCACTTGTTTGGGATGTATATTATATGGATTGCTGGAATTGTAATCCTCTAAGCATGCTGCATGTGATTATTTCACTTCCACAATTTTTTGCTTGATTGCTTGAATTGCGTTTTTGCTGTTAAAGGTTTTGCATTTGTCATATTGTCTTTTGAATCCTGAAGTACTTCACTGTCAGGTGCTATCAGATGATAAAAAGAGGGCTCTGTATGATCAGTATGGTGAAGCTGGAGTTAAAAGTACAGTAGGTGGTTCATCAAGTGCTTATACGGTACTGCATTCTGTTATATACTCTTCTTTCCTCTCCTACCTCCTGTTTCATATCCAGGGAAAAACTGATATGAACTAGTTGACCAGGTAGCTTGTTGGTTAGATCATCAGTGTGTCATGCAGTGCATATTAGTAGAGTGCTCCTGGTGCTGAGTGGCCTCCGTGTGGTTTTTGTTGCTGAACCATTTATTAAACTTTGTCTTGTGTGAACTATTACAGGAGGCTTACCAATCTCTGATATTTGGTATGCCATGTAGTTTGTCCCTCAAAGATCGTGTATGGTTATGGCTGGTCCTGCCAGTGCTTAATAGGACATGCTTCTATGTCTTCCTTACCATGTCATATACTATAGAAATTTTTTTTTTTTGTTGCTTTTTAGTGAATTTTGTTGTTAAATTTATAGAAATGAGGTTGTATGCTTGTGTCTTGCATTTGATTGTGTCACCCTCAATTAACACGTTCCTACTTTTTACTCTTCATCTGATTCAGATGGCACAGAGTGCCAACATGCATGTAAAATTTAGTAGAACTTACAAATTGCTTTTCTTCTGCAGACTAATCCTTTTGATCTATTTGAGACATTCTTTGGGCCAAGCATGGGTGGCTTTCCTGGCATGGAAACTGGGTTCAGGACTAGCCGTCGTAGTACCATTACTAAGGGTGAAGACTTACGGTGAGTTATGATTAAGTTTTACCCAATGGATGGTGTCTCACCTCATCTTATAGCACCAGTTAATATGAGGATATTAATTGGATTTAGTTGGCCTTATGTAGTCTGATAATTTAACTTTACCAGTATTGTTGTCCGGTTTGCTTATTGATAAATTTGATTAGCTATGATGCGCCAACACACCTTCAATAAAGGTATGAAATGTTGTGACTATATATTTATGTTTGTTGATAGATGGTTATAAGTTTGATATTGAATTCAAACATTCCTTTCCTTTCTATTTCCTTTTCTCTTACATGCTTTATACACTTCTATATTTGATATTCTCCTCATTTGCATTTCCATGTTGTAGTCGATATATGTTCTGTTCTCTGTGTGGGAAAACTTGTATGCATGTGTAATGCAAATTTGCAGACACAGATAGGTGATCTATACAACTGGACTTTATAATATGTTGGTTTGATACATTGATTTTTAAGGTATGTGCTATTTAATTGTCAAAAAAAAAAAAAAAAAAAAAAAAGAAAAAGATACATGCTAATTCTATTTATTTGTATGTATTAATGTCTTGGCTTGGTCATAAAGTATCATCGGAGCGGAAACAGCCATGTTTAACATATAGGATCAAGACAGTCACTCATCATTTCCTCATTTTTGACTATTCTAATTTTGTACTGGAATTGTTAAATGCTTGAATATACTTCATTGACTATTTGATGGTATTGCAGTTATGACATCACTTTAGAATTTTCAGAGTCTATCTTTGGAGCTGAAAAGGAATTTGAGCTTTCTCATTTTGAAACTTGTGAAGTTTGTACTGGTACTGGAGCAAAGATAGGCTCCAAGATGAGGATATGCTCAACTTGTGGTGGTAGGGGTCAAGTAATGAGAACTGAGCAAACACCATTTGGCTTGTTCTCACAGGTATTTAGGGTTCCACTCCCACTCTCTTTTTTCCTTTTCCAGTGCTGGTATTTTGTGTGGTACCACAGCCCAAAAATATGCATGAAAATAAGGACTTTTTCTTATATTTCCTGAATTGGGCATTTCTTCATATCTTGTATGCTTAAGTTAAAATTTGATGTTTCTAGTGTGTAAAAATTTAAGCTATGTGATTGCTTTTAGGATTTTATAAAAAAGCTGTGTGAGCTATATAAGATACTTTTGGAATTAAGAGAACAATTTCTTGCAAAGGTCTTTACCTGAAAGGTGAAAAACTGAGGATTCCGGAGTAATTAGACAAAAATAGGATATATGTATTATGTGCAGTAAGGTTGCTACGGCAAGACCAATTTGGCAAAATGGTTTCACAATATGCAAGGAATAGCAGTGTTTAAATAATTCAGTTGGAATTTTTTCCTGTGTGAATGGCGTTAAAAGTTGGTTCATGTGGAATTAACATGATTTGAAATAGTGATAAATAGGGTATAAAAGTTTGATGAAAATGTTATTATATTCTATGTGTAAAGAAAGATTAAAGAAGGATGAGCAGAAATCCTTATGCAAGAACAAACAACACAGTCTAAAGAAGAAAAATAATAATAAGGGAATCTCCAATTCCTGTGCATATCGGCTACAGAAATTCATCCAAAGATATTATTAGGGAAGCATTAAGGAGAAGACATACAAATCTATTCAATAATAGCCATTCAAAAAAAGCTGAGCAATGTACTGACCTGTTGTTTCAGACCTTTTGTTTCTTTGTACATGATAGATGCCATGTTTATATGGACAAAATTCTGTGACAAATTCTGAAAGTTTATAATTTGATTCATTTTTCTTTGTCTGCTTGTCCCCTGTTGACAACTTTTGACATGAAGCGTGTTGGTACTTATAACCATCCTTTTATGTATATTAGGTTTCTGTATGTCCCAAATGTGGTGGGGAAGGTGAAGTCATTTCTGAATACTGTCGAAAATGCTCTGGTGAAGGGCGTATTCGTGTTAAGAAAAATATCAAAGTCAAAGTCCCTCCTGGAGTCGGCACAGGCAGTATTCTTAGAGTTGCTGGAGAAGGTGATGCTGGACCAAGAGGGTACGTTGGTTAACAATGCTTTTCATATCTCATAGCTTCACCTTGCATTTGTATTTTATTGCAAGAAATTAGAATTGTTGATTCATTGGCTTGCCCCTATTTCAATGAAGCACAGCAATTACAGTACTATTTACTAAAACAAAATTGGTCTTCTAGAAGGGACTTGATATTTTCACATATACTGGAACAGCAAATATTAGGCCTCAGTATCTGAAGAACAACTAAAATCTACAGTCGCAGCAAATTAGAAATTACCTGAATTTTGTATACTTAATCAATAATTAGGTTGGCCTCCTTCAGGCTTCAAAAATTTATTTGATTAGTGGCAATAGTAGCGGCTGAAAAAGCCCAGCTGTGATGATAACATATGTTCCTCCTAACATTTATGAGTGCAATACTGAAGCAAATCAACTATGTATGAGTGCAATACTGATGCTATAAATGATTCAACACACCTCTTATTGGTCATTCTATCAACTGGAGCAGGCTTCCAACTACTTCTCTTTTCTGAGTTTTTTTATGTTTCCTTTTCTGCTTATTATGCTTAAAGAATCCACTACTTTGTTTTCATTATTATTTTTAAGCACTCAATCTTTAAAAGCTACACATGTTCTTCCTGTTTGACAATTAACTGTTGTTGATAACATATGTAGTTTCTTAGTAATAGAAAACGTTCAAAAAATTTGGTCATTTAGTAGTTTCATATTTGCAGATTTCACACTGATCTAAATGGTTCTATATCATTGACTAATCTTTGTTTCTGCAGTGGTCCTCCAGGAGACCTATATGTGTATCTTGATGTTGGGGAGATAAGTGGAATCCAAAGAGATGGCATAAATCTCAAGTCAACTATATCTATCAGTTATCTTGATGCAATTCTCGGATCAGCAGTGAAGGTTATTAGATTTGTTATTATTTTACTCTTTTTATCAAGTGATAGGTATTGATTTGAGGCGATGAAATATTGGGTAGATAAAATTTTCTTGAACTTGCTATATATTAGTTTACACAGCTTCGAAAATCTAAGCTATCATATCAGGAAACAGGCAAACAATGTGTATTTGGTTTTCATACTTCTAACATTTGCTTTCACATGTTAGGTCCACTAGCATGTGCAAAGTGAAGCAAAATTTCTATGCAAATGTTCAAATCAAGACATCATGAAATTCTGAAATAGGAAGACAGAGCCTACTTTCATTTTTCATTGAATAATGGGTATCAGGTTTGGAACCAAGACCTTCAGAAGATCATTATCTGATACCCCCTTAGCTTCTTGCTAGACCCAAAAGGTTAAGCTATCAGGAATTTGGTCAATAATGCATATCAACGTCCATTCTCTTAAGAAACAGATGCAGATGATTGAAATTTTCCATATATCATGAAGCACATATCATTTAAGTTTTGAATGTTGTAATAGTTTCTAAAACTGTATAAATGAAAATTGAAACTACAAGTCTTTGATATGCTTCCTTGTCACATTCTGAAATTACAACTCTTTGATATGCTTCCTTGTCACATTGTGAACTATGTAAAAGCCAGTATTAATAGTCTAAATGTCAAGAGATTAAATCAAACACCATGACCAGTTCTCAAAGGCAATGGAGCAGGGTGGGTTTGGCCATTGCCATTTGTGCCCTGTTGGGAAATCCTGGAGTGCTAGTTAGGAGAAGTACAAAGTGTGAGGCAAGAGTGGTTATAACCATTTTATTTTTATATATAGAATTATATATTCTAAGTAATTGTCATAAGGAAATGTATTGAATTTTTTACTTTTATTGGTTATATTCGAGGAAGAATTGATTAAAATAATTAGGAAATTGCTCATTCTCAATATTTTTACATATTAATGTAAGTCAAAATTATAAATAAAATATGTATTTTGAGGAAAATCTTGGTGGGGCAGGGTGTGGCCTACATCAATCCCTTCCAGTCAGGACAGGGACTTCCCGTCAGATGTGGAGCGTTTCCCTGTCAGGATTGGTAAAATTGTCATCTTATCGTAGATGAAGAACCATAATGAGAACCAAAAGTGGCTGCTGTAATTTTTGGCTTTTCTGTTTCCCAGTGAGACAAATATGTAGTATGATTGCAGTTGTTTCTAAATGTTGATGTCATTTTAGCTTTTCAGATTGATAGGATGAGGTTGGAGATGAATACATTTTTGTCTTTGATGAAGAACAGAAATGCATGAGGAGAAGAAATATGTTAAATTTATGATGAATGTTTTGTCTGATGGAGCCAGATTCTACTTTTATTATTATTCTGAAAAATCAAGATTAGTTGCTGTTATACTTGGCTGACTCTGATGATGTCAGTTACGTCCTAGACAAGAGAGAGAGAGAGAGAGAGAGAGAGATCTGCCCAAGTACACACTGTTAGCTGAAAGACCTGCTTAGCTTTTAGTTTGTAATACCTTGCTTCGTATCTTGAATGGACAATTTGTTTTAATCTGCCAGCATATGCTGTCTTTTCAGAGCATAAAGACCACAAGGTTCAAAGTCTTCTTCACTAGACTGAATTGATGTTTTGACATTCAAAACAGGTGAAGACAGTTGAAGGAATAAATGAGCTTCAGATTCCAGCCGGTACTCAGCCTGGAGATGTTCTAGTTCTGGCAAAGAAAGGTGCACCTAAACTCAATAAACCATCCATTCGTGGTGATCACTTATTTACAATACAAGTTACTATACCAAATCGAATTAGGTATATATTTTATTTTCTTGGTAATTTTTAATTAATTATTTCTACTGCCAATGGTTGTATGCTACTCTTTCTTTCTGTATTACATTGTTAGATCTCTCAGATTTCTTAGACCTTCAATTATGTTTTGTGGCCTTTATAGCCCTCTTACCCCATGCCTCCTTTCTTTCTATGTTGTTTTTCCAGTAACATGATTCAGTTTTTACTTGTTGGATGATGATATGTTTCTTTTAAAGATAGGCTAGATTCAGATCAGCATAATGCCTTATTCATTAGAATTTATCTAAATTTATACTTTACAAATCATTTTCTTTTCTTTATTATAGTTTTTGTCTTTTTAACTGTTTGTAGGCCTGTTATAATAAACTAATCCAGCAACAGAATTGTTTGATGCTTTCCTGTGATTGTGTTTTGGTGTTTTAAATAATTTGCATAATTTCTTGAGTTTATATCTACAGTTTTTGTTCATATTAACAGTGGCAAAGAGCGGGAGTTGCTTGAAGAACTTGCTTCACTGGGTAACAGTACCTCCATTAGACCACGAACTCGCTCCAAAACTCAGCCTACAAGTAAGTCATTTCTTATTAGCAGATGTTTTGTGATAATATATAATCAATGAACTATTTGTTTCTGCTTATTTGCGACTGTCTAAGTTTCCTCTCCAAAATTGAGATATTTCTGCAGATTTATGAGAGATGACAATTATGTTATATTTCTTTAGGGAAAGAAACAGAAAGTCAGGTGGAAACTGTCACTGAAAAAAATGAGGAATCAGAGGACCAAAATGACCTATGGCAGAAGTTAAAAAGTTTAGCTGGGTAATAATTTTTTCTTATTTCAAGTCCCAGCAGTTGCCATTTACTGTTATCATATATTGGTTAAATTTTAGCTTCAGTGCTGGTTGTCACACATTCTAAAGTATGTCTGTTCTTAAAGTGGCCTGTCCTTTCGGGGGCCTATTCTGTTTTGGTTCTGAAGAATTAGGAGACTATGTTCTATTCTGCTCAATCTTTTTTTGATTAGATTATGCATACAAGATGCTTAATTATGCACTAATTAATTGGGTACATGTCTACTTTTAGGGTTTCGGAAGGATATCATCAACTGCTAACCATAGCAAACCTTGCTATTCAAAATACTATTTGTCGTGTTAGTTTCAGTTTTTGTCTATTGATCCAAACTATCTACGATATTTTCTCTTGATGATGAATCCTTTGCATCAGATCAATAAATTTTATATGCATAAACTCAGAAAGCTGTCAAAATTTACAGGTCCGTTGCAAATGGCGCTATGAAATGGCTGAAAGACAACCTCTAAGTTTGCAGCAACCTTCACGCTTCACTAGGTGACTGAACTTGTTACATCCAGAGTCACTGTTACTGATTTATGCTTCAAATTAGCCATTAATTAGAATTTTTGTACCCCTCAAGAGATGCTCCTAAGGGCCAAGCCATCATTTTCCTGGATTACTTTGATATTTTTCAACATGTTGCTGAAGAAAATTCAATGGCATACTAGTGGAGATTCTTTCATTTTTTTTTTTCCTCATGTAAATTTATTACATATATGGCAAGCTGCTATAGATTAATCTCTTCCAGTGCATTAATTTGTATTTTATGTGGATGTTATTGCAGCAACAGCGACTAAATATAAGCCATTTAAGAAATGTACATCTGATTTTCTTTATTTTGTTGAAGTTTGCAAGCAGCATAAGCTGGAGCTTCTTTTTCTCCATGCTTCTCTCTCATAAGCATATGCTAATGTATAGTGTAAGGGTATTTCCAAAATCAGAGAAATGCTTATAAATAGGGTTCGCAGCAGGTGAGTACACATTACACTGCGAACCTGTTTAGAAATTGCCATCCCTACTTATAAATCCTTGATTTGATTGTTTGTAACGATTATTTCATAGGAAGGGATTTCAATTTAATTTATTACACCATTCATACATGTGGTTTTGAGAGAGTACATTTCTCTTGACAAATACATATAAATGAATATATTTCACTTTAAACGACTTTGCTTTATCAAGAGCACAATGGCTATAATTACAGGAGCAGATACCATAACCAGAGCCAGAATGATATTAGGTCTTGTTATCTCAGGAAAAATAATGCTTCCATACTTTATTACAGCTGCACCAGCAACAGAGCCACCCCCAAGTTTCCACAAATAGTTCAAATCCTCCTGTTCACATAAAACTGTTTCAGCAACTTTTGCATTATCCAATCAACAATTTTCCTTTTTCCATTTCTTACCGTTTTGGGTTTCTTTTCGGCTAATTCTTGATCTTAATCAAGACCCAATATACAACCCCTATCGTCTTTATATAATCACAACAAAAATAAAAATAAATCAATGGAATTTAATTTATAAATAATTATAGAACAAACAATCCGTCATTTAGTTACTAATGTGTAAAGAGAGTAAGAGAGATGACCGGAGAGAAGCCATTGCTGCTATCAGTGATCGAAGTTTCTTCTTCTCTTGGGGAATTGGAGGCGTTAATAGAAGAAAGACTTTTTAGGGTTGCATTCGATGAGAGATTTTGGGTGTCGAAGAATTTTGGAAAAGACATGAGCTTCTTTTTTGTGGGTTTTAATAACAGCTTGTGGTGATGCGAGAAATATGAGTGGCAGAGCTTAGGGGCTCCGTTTGCCATGGCTGCCACTGCAACTGCCACTGCCATTATCTGTTTATTTGAATTTTCAAATCTTACAATCTTATAAATTAGGTTACGAACGGTTGAACGGCAGTAAAATTTTTGCTTGTCGTTCATGAATTTTCCGTCCTGCACTGTTGTTTACGGGCTTTTCATCCACTCGTCAAACAGCCTCTCGGCCCATTTGCAAATATGTAAACAATGGCTATAATAAATTTTTTTTGGAAGTTCTATATATGGAAAAGAGAGTATTTAATAATATTATTACAGGTTAATTTAAATATGAATCATCAAATAAATAGTTAAAGTTTTATTTTTAAGTTGTTTAAGTGTTTAGTTAATAAATAGTTTAAATTAACTTATTATTTGTAGAAATAAGAATATGAAAGCATTGTGAAAACTATTAGAATAATATGTCAAGTAAATTTAAAATAAATAGATAATTATAAGAGTATCTTGTCAAAGAACAGATAATCAGAAAAGAATGGTGGACTGTCTAGTATTGATGAAAAATTTTATAATTTGAAGAAATTATTTTTATGAATTTAACTATTTTTATTTTTATATGTTTTGTTTATAAAATAATAATAATTATGAAATAATTTAATTGAAAATAAAAATGAACTTTATGATATAAGATAATAATATAGGCTATTCAAAGTTAATTAAAAGTTGCAAATTTATGCACAAAATCATGCTTTAAATTTAATTTATACATTTAATCTTTTATTTTAGAATAATTAATATAATATTCGATGATATTTAAATAAAATTCATTATGTGTGTGTAATTATAAAAGCAAGTATCCACATATCCATTTAGGATAATATATATACATTTTTTAATTTTTAATTTATTAAAACATTTGGAGTTGATGTCCGTCTAGCTTGAATATAACAACTGCGATTCAATCAAACTTCCCCAATTTCCACTTCTTCAAACCTAATCCCCCGATTTCATTTCCCCCTCTCCTTAAACCCTGAAAACCCAAATTTGTGAGAGAATCTAGCCAATCGAATCGAAAATGGTGTTAGCACAGTTAGGCGGGAGCATATCCCGAGCAATCCAGCAGATGAGCAATGCCACGATTATCGACGAGAAGGTCTTAAACGATTGCCTCAATGAAATCACCCGCGCTCTCCTTCAATCCGATGTTCAATTCAAGCTCGTCCGCGATATGCAAACCAATATCAAGAAGATCGTCAATCTCGACGATCTTGCTGCTGGTCACAACAAGCGCAAGATCATACAGCAGGTAAATTATTCAATTTTGGTCTTTTATTATTTTTATTTTGTATTTGTATGTGAAGTACTAGGTTAGTCACTTGGAACTGTAGATTTTGATTGAAAAATTTGCCTTTTGTATTATTGTAGGCAATATTTAACGAGCTATGCAAAATGTTGGATCCGGGGAAGCCATCTTTTACTCCAAAGAAAGGGAAAACAAGTGTTGTTATGTTTGTTGGTTTGCAAGGTACACTTTATACTGCTTTGAATAAATTTGAGGCTAATCATGGAGAATTAGAGTGATATCTTTGGTGGAGTGTCTGTATAACTGGGTGTTTTAGATATGTTATCTTCCTTCTATTGCTCTCAATGTTTTGTTTATTGCCTTTCATGATATAGCTGCGTATGCCATTAAGCGTATATTATGAGTGCTAGTTGAATATTATCTTCCTAGCCTATTGTGCTATTACCTTGTTGAAGATCCTCTCTGTGTTCTGCTTATCTGTTCTAAAAGCAATTGATTTACTGCTGAATAGTAAGATTATTGAATATGTTTGCAGTTCAGCTACTTTTACTTGACCATCTATCATAGTAAAATTCTATCATACCTTCCCATAATTCATTATTCAGGAAATTCCATGTAAATCATTCCCATGATTACTTTCAATCTCCTTATATATAATGTAATTGGAAAGAATTTCTGTTTGTGGATGTATTTTATGATTAAGAAACAACTGTCTCTTCTAACTATAAATACAGCACACCATGTTTGCGAATTCTAGTAATTTTTCCCTGATATCTTTTTTGTTTATTTATCCAATCCGTTCATTCTTGTAAAAATTTTTCAGGATCTGGGAAAACCACTACATGTACTAAATATGCATACTATCACCAGAAAAAAGGTTGGAAACCTGCCCTAGTCTGTGCTGATACATTCAGAGCGGGTGCTTTTGATCAGCTAAAACAGAATGCCACGAAAGCTAAGATTCCATTTTATGGAAGGTACTTATTATTGGTTTTTTTTTTTTTTTTTTTTTTTTTTTTTGGTGACATGTTATATATTATCTTTGCATATTATCTGTGTAATCAAGTGAAGTCATAAAATCAATACAGCAATTTATATATTACGTTTGCAGTTTATCATTTCAAATATCTTTTGGCTTTTCTCTACAGTTACATGGAATCGGATCCTGTGAAGATTGCTGTGGAAGGAGTGGAAAGATTCAAGAAGGAGAATTGTGATCTTATAATTGTTGATACCAGTGGGCGTCATAAACAGGAGGCTGCTCTTTTTGAAGAGATGCGCCAAGTTTCTGAAGCAACGGTATTTTCTTGTTTCCAATGCTCCCATAATCTTGTCAATCATTACATCTATAGACACTGTAATTGGTAAAATCTTTTGTTTTGTCCAGAAACCAGATCTTGTTATATTTGTAATGGATAGCAGTATCGGTCAAGCTGCATTTGATCAAGCTCAAGCCTTTAAGCAAAGTGTTGCTGTTGGAGCCGTGATTGTTACCAAAATGGATGGTCATGCCAAGGGTGGTGGTGCTCTCAGTGCGTGAGTATTCGTATGATAATTGTAGCCTTTTTGTCAGTGTTTTTTATTGGATGAATACATTATACCTATAAAGTGGGGAAAAAAATTTATAACCAACATAAGTTTCCTACTAGTTTGGAGTTGTAATTTCGATACTATTTCCACTTTTGAGTATGATTCTTTCATTCACAAGGTCAATGCCGTTTGCATTTCTTATCATCATATTTATTTCTTTGGAAGAAAAGGATACATTAGTGCTTTATTTTGTTATAATATATATTATAATAATATTGATCCTATCACGTGCTCCATTTGCAGTGTTGCAGCAACAAAGAGTCCTGTTATATTTATTGGGACAGGAGAGCACATGGATGAGTTTGAAGTTTTTGATGTTAAACCTTTTGTTAGTCGTCTTTTAGGTACCGGACTCCCTTTGGTTTTGACACTTTTCTTGGTGTTGGTCTTCTAACCTCAAAATTGTTACTTTAATTGGTTGCTGATTAATTTCCTGATGATAATCTTCCATCCAGGCATGGGTGACTGGTCTGGATTCATGGACAAAATTCATGAGGTCGTTCCTATGGATCAACAGCCTGAGCTTCTCCAAAAACTCTCTGAAGGAAACTTTACCTTGAGGATTATGTACGAGCAATTTCAAAACATACTTAAAATGGGTCCCATTGGCCAGGTACTTGCTTTGTATTTGTCGTCATTTGTTTGTTGTTTTGTATGCCAAGAAAAAGATTAATAACAATAATAGTAACAAAAATGATCATATACTTTCATTTTAGTTTTGCATGTTATTAACAAATTGTCTTAGATCTCATCAGAATAGAAGTATCGTGGTTGATTACCTTTGTGATAGCAATAGCTGATGTTAACACTGTCTTGGGCTTGCTTTTAATATGAACTACAACTGTTAATCACTTATATTTCTCTTCTAACTTAACTGATATTTAATGGTTACTCTCAATTTGCTTAACATTTTCACCATGCTTCCACTTCTATTCAGGTTATGATTTTCTGTTCTGTTAATATTTTGTATAGGTATTTTCAATGCTTCCAGGATTTAGTGCTGAACTAATGCCAAAAGGTCGTGAAAAGGAAAGCCAGGCAAAGATCAAACGTTATATGACCATGATGGATTCAATGACAAATGAAGGTGAGTTTGACGCTGTTTTATTACTTGTATTTAGCATATTCCCTCTTGGATGGGGAAAATATATGCTATCTTTTAGCAGAAACCATTAGTTGTTCATGATGTGTAATGCTTATATTTTTCAGAGTTGGATAGTACTAATCCAAAGCTTATGAATGAGTCTCGAATTATGAGAATAGCACGGGGTTCTGGCCACCAAGTTAGAGAAGTGATGGAAATGTTGGAAGAGTACAAGCGTCTAGCTAAAATCTGGAGCAAAATGAAGGGACTTAAGATTCCTAAGAAGGGTGAAATGAGTGCTTTATCAAGAAATATGAATGCACAACACATGAGCAAAGTCCTTCCTCCACAAATGCTGAAGCAAATTGGTGGCATGGGTGGCTTGCAAACTTTGATGAAGCAAATGGGTTCTGCCAAGGACATGATGGGCATGTTTGGAGGTGGGGACAAGTAGAGTGTGATCATAAAACTGCTCTTGTTAGCAAATCAATCAATATAACTAACTTGTTTAGCCAGATAATTCTTTACGGTTGATGCATTTTGGCTTCTCTTTTTCCCTGACACAACAATGTTCCCTTCTTTAACTTCTTTAAGTTAGCAGTTGAAATTCGCCGTGTTTTAGTGTTTTGTACGTGTCGAGTTGAGTTGACAAGGGGAAGAACATGGGAAAGGAAAATAGCATTCAAAGATTTTCTACAAATTGAGGTTTCAGATCAAGTATAAATATAATATTTATATTCACTGTTCCTGTACAGTTATATTGTTGAGAGTTTTGCATTACAGAAATCTACATTATTGAGGCAGTTCGTTTTACCTGGGTTATAAATTGTATATTACCTTTTAGGAATTTAATTCAGTCAAGGCATCATAATCACGTAATCCCTAAATCTGCCAATTAATATTCAGTAGTAAAATTCGATCGAAATGCAGTCGGTTTTGAGGGTCTTTGCACAAATAGTTGACTCAACGATATGTATGAAAATTAAATTATAGGCTGTCTGCTCCATTTACGATATGGTATAAAGTATATACTGATAATTTTAAATGTACACTAGCATTGATTGATTCAACAATTACATATCTATAAAAACTTGCTTAAAACAGTTTTTCTCAAAGGTGTTTCCTCTTCGTCCTCCTCATCTTTATCTGACTTTACATATGAATTTAAAGCACAACGAATCACCGAATTGACTTGCATCCTCAATCTGGCATTGTCAACAAAAACTTCTGTGAGCAACTTCCTCAACTCATCGTCAGTTCTGTCACTGCCATTCATATTGCGATTTTCATCCAAATTTGCCACAGAATTTTCTATGTCTTGCGCAAGGAGCTGTGCCTGTAAACGGTGTAAATGTTCCACCAATTGATTAGTCAAGCTAACAAATCCAATTAATGGCATACATATTCCAATTAATTGAGTCCTATCTACTATCCATATTCCAATTTCCAATATAGAGCTCTATCTTTGCCTTCCCAACTCTAAAAGCAAGAAGGCGTGCAGATCAAAGACTGGTATGATGATCTAATCGTTTGTCATGGTTCAAGCCAGTGAGAATACAGCAGTTATCTAATACTTGAATTTGTGAAACACGTGCATGGAAATGCACAATTAAAAAGAATTTCGAAATGCATTACATGAGCTATACCACATGCCAAACTTCCATAAATATGTTTTCAAACAAATCATTATGAACAAAACAGAATCCAGGTGCAACGACATTTTCACTTCTGGGTGAAAAGTAATGGGTGGAAGTTACCTCTGCAAGGAGGAGACCGATTCGATTGTCAGATGTTGTCAAAAGATCTATGGCATCAGATGGTGATGAAGTGTCTACGATCAACTTATCTTCCTCTTCAATGAGGAAATTAACACTGCATTCTTGAAGCCTATTTCGAAGAATTTCACACTCATGCAACAACTTAGCATTGGCAGTAGTTACAATCTGCATTCTTTGCTTTTCCTTTTGAAGAACCCTCTGAAATTAGACAAATAACAAGAAGCATAAAATTGATGGGCGTTTCCCCCCTAACAAACAAAATTTGACTCCAGTAAAGCGACACCCAACAAGAATAAGTCAAATGGATTGACTGCTCAGAAATAACAATATTTGGCCATTATATAACAATGTGGCTGTTAGTTGGCTGTTAATTGACCGTTATTAGGCCATAACCAGAAGAATAATGGTTGTTGCAGTCATCAAATATACTTAAAGCATCTTTTCTCTGGCTGGCAGCTGATGCAGCTCTACGTATCACCGCAGCTGTGATCACCCCAGCCAGCCATTTTCTTGTTTCTTATGGACTTTGTCAACCTAAATCCTTCTAAGCTCTTAACAGTTACTGTATGATATCTTAGCTTGGTTTAACTTTGTAATATGGAAAATATCAAATGGAGTACAACTGGGGCTTTCCTGACTTGCTTTGGAGGAGGCAAGTTAGTTAGAGTCAAAAGCTAGTTGCATGTCTAAAATTTTAGTCGACTCCTTGAACGTCTACCATTTAATGCATTTTGCAGTTTTTTTTTTTTTTTTATAAAGAAAAAAAGTTGCAATGACAGGCCACAGCGGTCCTAGTTTATTAAAAGTGACTATGACCTAATAGAAAACTACAGAAGGACGAACATATAATTTACCAAAACCAAAACAAAATGTAAACTAAAATCGACGGAATCACCTCTACTTCTATTTTTTCCTTCATCAAGCGACTAAGCTCCTGTTTCATGTCTGACTGAGAACTTCGAAGAGATTTCACCTCCTTGACAAGAAGCCGTAGATCTGCTTTGGACTTCAGCTCCAACTCTTCATGATGCTTATGCAAGTTCTCAAGCTCTTGTCTGGAAACATCCAACTGCTGCAGCAACATTTCATTCTCTTGAACGATAGAAACTTTTGCAGACTCAGCATGCACCCTTTTATCCTGGAATATTTTCACATTATTCACTAATAGTTGTCACAATTATATAAAACTGAATATAGAGAACAAAAAAGAGAGAAAGAAAATATACCTGCTCAGATTTTAATTTCAGCTCCAACTCCAAACACTGCCTACGGAGTTCTTCCACATCCCATTGCATTTGCGTAAACCTTTCCTTTTCATTTAAAACAGCTTGCTGCATGTTTTCTTTACAATTATTCCTAGTAGTCTCAAGATCCACTTCCAAATCTTTAACCTACAACAGAAAGTGCTCTATATATTTAAAACCATGGTATTGAAACTCTATAGTGACCTTTCTGTACTGCTCTAACTAGCATGTCAATATAGATGCAAAATCTATTATGTCCAATAATGCCTTGGCTAGTGCAAGCACAGTGAACGCTCTTCAGCCATGATTCCTCACATGCAAAAATACTGCAGAGTCAGAGACAAGTAAAATACATCAAGGAGTTCAATTACAATAGATTGTGACAGAACTATATCTTCATATTCAGTCAACAATTTTATTCCTTTCTTGTGTATAGTGAAACCTTTACACAAATAAGATATGTTAAGGAACAGAAGAAGCATATGGTTGCTTATTGTACAAGAGATTCCACATAGTTTCACGGGCATGAGAATATGATGCTAAAGATAGAACCAATTGTAACCATCACACACAAGGTTCAAAGAATATACATCTCACAAGCACTAGAACAGAAGGAATGCTAACCATAAGGGTTTGTTAAGAACCATAACTTGACAAAAGAAAGAGCGTCGAAGTTATTCTTAAACCAGATCTCCTCATGAGTTTTACTATTCTATTAGGGGCTCAAAACTTGCTAGATCTGAGCTAAATAAAGTATCCCATCACATAACCTAGCCACTAAATAGCAGAAACACAAGTCGCTAAAACCTCAAAATTGTCTCATTCTAGATAAGACCTGCTCCATAAAGCAGTCCTGGTAAACTAAATACGGAGAATCGTAAAAGCCAGCATCTGTTGCTTGGGCATTGAACTGCAAAGGGGAAAATGCAGTTAAATGTTCAAAACTGGAACTCATCATGCACTAATAAAGTAAGGAGATAAAGTAATGGAAAGAAAAAAAAAAACACGTTTGGAAAAAAAAAAGAGGAAAAAGAAACTGACATGCTGGAAAAGCAACTTTTTGAAATCAATCACAGCCATTGTACCTTTTGAAATAAAATCATGAATTCTCTATTTTGAAGCTGAGATAAACCAAAAACTAGTGCTGCATATAAAAGCTCAAAAGAAAGGCAGTCAAGCATACCTTTGTCGTCAGGAATTGCCTCATGGCAACTTCTTGATTTAATCTGGCTATAAGATCCTCCATGTCTGTTTTTGCTGTAGCTAGTCTCTGTTGCACAGTATGAAGAACCCTATTCAACTTCAGACGTTCATCAGATCGAAGGGCAACTAGTAAGTCCTTTCGGAACTGTGAATTTGAGTTTGCTGGAGCATCAATTATTTTAGAAGTTCCAGCACTTTCGAGCACGTCAAGGGAATCATCACCAAACAAACCGTGAACCCCAAAATTAGAAACTTCACTAGCTTTTACAGAACTTAAGTCACTACCAATACTCCCTGTTGACAGTCTTCGCACATGACCATCCAATCTTTGATACTCTAGTCCAGGCAAAGGTTCATTTCTATCCCCAAGAAAAGATGTAGCTGCAGATAAATTCTCTGGAAGTTCATCTCCACTTATAATATTTTTCTCCTTTCCAGTGCGGATTTTACGCCAGGAAAATTTTTCTAGGTTGTCCAGAATAGATTTTCTGTTAAATATGCCATATTTGCCAGTTGTTTCAATTGGATCAGCTAAATAATGTTCGGATGTTGAAGTCTCCATGCCAAAATCAACACTACTATCTCTTGCATGCCTTGGAGTTCCAAGTTCCGATATCTCAGGAGAACCATTGCCACAATCAGATGCAATTAATGAACTACCAGCCAGCACAGAAACATCTGAGTTGGTTTGAAATTGAGCTGATGGATCTATATCACTAGCAGAAGAATTTGCATCTAGGTTTTGCTGATTTGCATCGTCAAAAACTGAAAAGTATTCAAGGCACATATCAACATGAAAAGCATTATCATTTGAATATTTAACTTATCCTCTTCAAAATATAACTTGGACTTAAGAGGGTAACAAATAAAAGAGAGACATGTCTTGGCGCTGGACTTGCCTAGTTTCTAAAACTTTTGAGATTTTTCAATTATTTGAAGTGTCAAATACCGGTCCATTTCTGAGTCTCACCCCAAATAAGCTAGGTAAAGTTCAGCAAGAAGACATTAAGTTATTTTTAAGATGTATCAGGAAAAACCTACATGACCTCACAGCAGCTTCTAGTTCAAGAAATGTTCCAACTGGAGCACTTCTAGATACATCAATATCTGATAATAGCTTTTCCATCCAATCCTCCAAAGAACATCTTCGCTGCAAGATAATAACCATTTTGAGCATATCATCATCATGTTTAACAGGAAACAATTCATCATTAGACAGAGAAAAGATGCACGATATTCTGACTCTGCAAAATCATGAATTTAAAATGTAATTCTTATGCTGTAAATAAATGAGTGGAAGAAAAATGAACGCGTGCTCAAAGTGTCATCCAAATGATTATGCTCTGAATTCATCATCATTTCACAATAGAAAAATTCACATGCATGCCTCTAAGCTTGTGTCAATGTGTTTAATCCTTTCTTCATTTTCCCCTTCGATGTTTTTTCTGGCTTTGGCAGTTGGAGAGAGGATGAGAAGAAGGTAAAAAAGGGAGGTTTTCTTTTTTCGCCTGCGGGGCCGCCTCCTCCGGGGGTGGGGCGTTTGGGGTTTTAGGGAACAAAAAGAGGAACTTATCAACAAATTTTCTTCATACGCATGCAAAAAATTATTTTCTATTCCAAAGAGCCAATAATTAAAAGAAATGCACATATACAAGAACAACAACAGCTAAGCTTACTCCCAACTAGTTTGGATCAACTATATGAATCATTTGCTTCCAATAGCCATTCTGATCAAAATAATAACAAAAAAAAGCAAAGTATAATTAACATTTGATACATTGTTAACAATAAAAATTCGCATGGATTGGGCTGCTTTCAAGATTCTAAATCCTATTTTATCATCAAATTATAAACAGCCAAGGAACGAAGAAAAAGGAAAAACTACCTTACCTCTTCCAGTAATCTCCCGCTTGTCCTTCTGAAAATGCTCTTTGGAGGAGCTGGAGGTAGAGTTTTCCCAGGAAATGTCTTCTTAAGCTACAAAAGATGATAAAATGAATTCTTGAGACCACAACCACCAAATGAGATGAGAAATAGAAAAAATACACCCAGTCAAGTATCTCAAAAAGTGACATTCACCCACTTCAGAAAGTAGCTTTAGGAATTCACTATATCTTCTCAAAATCCCTCGAGTGGTGGTGATCCCTTCTGGTGATTGTATACCAACTTGGACTCTGTAAAACTGTAGTGTCCTTAAGGAATATTAAAACAAGATTGTAAAAGTAGAAAAACTATGACTTGCTGAGATAAAAACCTACCACCACAGGATCTGAACCTCCTGAATTTCGCAGAAAAGTCCAAGAAGGAACTGTAACACAGTAACTCCATCCTGTATGAGGGTCATGTGGCCAAATAGAGACCCGTCCATCCTACATTGGATGCTAGAATATATTATAAAGCACCAAGTAGATGCAACATCCAAAGTGTATGATTTTGCTGTTAAAACTAAGAATATGTATATTTATAGATGATTCAAGTCAATTCTATATTTTGTTCTAAATGGAACGTATATCTGCATCACAAATTTCAGGTTCATGTTACCACCCAACAAATTATTCTACATGGATTTTGAGGTGCATCTAAAACCCACTCACATTTGCCTTGCTGCTTCTACCTAGACTAGTAGTGTATGTGTGTAGTGCTTTGCTTTTTCTGAATTGTGCAAGAAAAGTGATTAATAGCTACCGAATGTGTTAACCTCAAAAACTTAGTTTTTGAGTATTAAAGTCTAGAGTATCAATTCTGAGTTTCGAAACATGTTACATTTGCAACAATCATTGCAATATATGCCAATTCAAAACTATCATGAGTCATGGTAATAAAAAAAACATTCAACTCAACTAACAATAAATTCGAATTTTGTTGCAACGATTAAAAATTCCAAACCCATAATCGAAATCCATCCACACAGCCATAAATCAAAGAAGCACCAGAACCACTCAAAATCCTAACAAAGATTCGAAACTAACACATACCCATTTGCGAGGAGGAAGACTCCAGTCTATCCCCAAAGGCAGAGGTGATGTTCCGTCATGGCGGTGCCTAGGCGGACTTTTTGGCCTGGGCATCACCGAATTTCCATTAATTTTTTCGCCGTAGCTATTATTATCACCATCATCACTTGAGTCATAACTTTCATGGATTAAGAAATTGGATGATGAAGAAGAGCGAAGAGGATGATGGTCGATAATCGGATCGGAGAAATTAGCGAAATCGAAAAGAGAGAGGTCATGAGCATACAGATTCATGTCTCAGCGCTTCTGTTTGCAACAGTGGTTGAATTTTTTCTCTGAATCTGAAGAGGTCTCTGTCGTTTAAATTCCTAACAGATGTTTGATCAGTTTCTGTTTGAAGTGTCCTGATTCCATTTTCTCTCGCAGTCTCGTATCGGCCGCTATAAGAGCAACTCATCGTTATTTATTGTTGGGCTGAAGAGGCCCAAAATTGTTATCAGATCCGGCCCATTTATTGTAAAACCAATCAAAATGTATAAAAAGGCTCAATGACAAATTTTAGTTTTTTTTTTTTTTTTTTTTCAATTTTAGCCAGCTATAGTGAATAAATTAAAGAGTTAACTGAAAATTACACAATTAAAGTATTAAGACCCCTTTTGAAGGATAAACAAGAAAATGAAGTAAAAGAAAGTTTTATTTTATTTTTTTATGCAATATAAATTAATAGCCTAAATGTATAATGGTGAATGAACAAGTATTTTTTTAATACAGTATTAAAAATATTTAGCCTATGTTTTTAAATTGCTTTTTATTCACATTAGAGGATATCCAGGCAAACGTTGCACGCACGTGTGAGCATATTGAGCGATAACAGAACAGTAAGTAACTGTAATTTTCATAAGACCAAAAAAGGAAAAGAATGGTAATTTTTGCATATGTATTATAAATAGCAATGCTAATTTTGCAATGGTCCTATTGGGTTATTGATGTTCAGCTCTGTGTGTCTGTCCTTGTCCTTGTCCTGCTAGAAAAGAAACTATATATATATATATATATATATATATCTCTTTTTTTATTTTTTTTTACCTAATTCTTAATTTTATCAATTTAATTTCTTAGTTATTATATTTATGATGCGAATCCGAACAGTCAAAAAATTGTGGAATTTATTTATTTCAAACAATAGGTTAATAATATGTATATCAGGCAACATAATTCACTTATAATACCTTTTTCCCTTATTCTGCAAAATGTCTCTTCAATAATTTTGATGTACATAGCAAACGAAAGGATTGGGGTGCCATGCAGCTGCATATATATGATCACATGATATGCCGTGTGAGGGGATGGGTAATTTTTATACTCTTGCATAATTTTTATTTTGCTCTTTTATATTAATTTTTACGAAATTAAGAGAAGTGAATGGTATATAACAAAATAATTAAATGTTGGAAATTAATTATTTTTTAAAAGTCAGATTTTGGAAAAAAAAAAATTTATTTACAAGGTTAAGAATTCAAAACTTAAAGTTGTTACCGTTGATAATGTAACAGCGTGTAATGCAAATAAATGATAATTAAATGTTTGGATTTTTTTTCTTTTTAAAAAAAAAAAAAAAAAAAAAAGGAAATCATGCATCTTTTGTTTCATATCTACCAAACCTACTGGCTAGTGGTCACTCACAAGCATGTTCTTTTGATGTAGTCCACGTACATTGTAAAATAAAAAACCCTACAACAATCAATTAATATTGTTCAGTACCTTAGTACCCCTTCTTTTCAATTTCCCTTTTTATTTCTTATCATCAATTTCAAGATTATTATATGCTGTTGTTGATAATATGGTAGCTACAGTGGTCCTCCTGGTTTTATAGACAAGGGTCCTTCCTAATTCTCTCTTTGTTAATACTACCATTTTCTCTTTCTTTGCCTCTTTTTCTCTAATTAAGCTATTTTCTTGTTATTTTTTCTGTTCTATAAGAGAGAGAGTGAGAGATATTGTCATGTCAAGAAAATGAGAAAAGGAATAAGTCCTGTCATGTTTTTCCACAGCTTTCTTGAACTTCTTTTTTCTTTTCTTTAATTTTTTCTTTCAAGAATCTCCCTCATTTTAATATGTATGAAAGAGATTCTTAAATGGAAGAATTAAAGAGGAGGAAATGTATACGTGTATTGTATAGGAGTTCAAGAAAGCTGTGGGAGAACATGGCAGATGAGGACTTTAATGTTCAATTCTTGATCCAAACTCTAGTTCTCACCACTAATTAATTAACCGTTCTTATTATTATCTAGCAATATAATATATATATATATATATATATATATATGGTACGTGCAATTTCCGTGTGTTTTCCCTTGTTTAATTTCAGGCTAATTTTCCCATTTTTGATATGTTCTTCTCAAAAATCTGCAACTGTATTTGAGGTAATGTACTTTTTGTTTCTTTTTGGTTATTCTGAGGGAAGATACTCTTAACTTCAGGCTTTGAGACAATGCTTCTATTTTTATATAACAATTTCATAAAAATCATTCAAGAATGCTTTACATATATATATATGTATGTGTTTTTGTGTATATATATATATTATTATATATTTCTTGCTGTAGTTTTCTGTATGCATGGAAATATTCTTTCTTCTAATTATATTTAATTAAGTAAAATATATGATTAATTACTTCAGAAAAGGGTGGTACTGTTTGAAGATTTCTTCTATTCTTTCTGTATGTTTTAAGTGTACATATACTTGCATTTTCTTAGTTCTCATACTAGATTCCTTCTTCTTCTTCTTCTTCTTCTTCTTCTTCTTCCCTTTACAACCCTTAGTTTTGTGGTTCATTATTTTTTTTTCCCTTAATTTGTACACAGTTAAGCTTCATCAGTCTCCCATGATTAATAAAAATATATAAACACTCCCCAAACCCAGTGGATTGATTTGATTTCTTTTTTGATTTATTTCCATCCCAAAAAACTCAAATTCATATACACTCCATAAAGATGCATTAATTTCATAAAATAGAAAAATTAATTATTATTTTTCCATTTTTACTACATGAAAGTCCTACCGCTAAATGTTCAGATTGGAGAGATATTTTTAATTTTTTTGTACAAATCTGACAATGGAAAAAGATTGTATAACAGATTGTTGCATATTGCATGTGTTGCAGAGAAGATTCCTTTCCTATCACCAATAATACTTGTAATCTTTCTGTTGGTTTCTTTTTTCTTTCTGTCTTTGCCTTTGGCATTTTCTTTTTTTTTTTTTCTGTTTAATAAAATTAACCTTACTGTAATGTTAATATACACGTCTTTGTCTCTCTGGTAACATAAGGATAATATTTTTCTCTGCACACATGATTTTCAGATTTTCTCTGTTGAATTTCTGGAATGCTTCCTTTCTTTCAGTGATCCCATATTGGTTGGTCTCAAAAATAAAAAATGAAAATATACGCTTGCTTTCTTTGGCTGTGCTCAACCAGTGATTTCCATTTTAACTGCAAGACATTTACTTTTTTACTAATATTTTCCTTTTTTTACCATATTTTTGTTCATTATTCTGCTGTGATATTAGTTTCGTTATAGAAGATAGTAATTATTAATTATCATCATGATTTTAAAAAATAAAAAAAAATAAAAAATAAAAAAAATTTAGAAATAAAGAAAAAACGCCCACCGTGGGGCTCGAACCCACGACCACAAGGTTAAGAGCCTTGCGCTCAACCGACTGAGCTAGACGGGCTTGCGAATGTTTTTTAACTATATAATATTTAACGAATTTATAGCATGCTGAGCAGTATTTAACGAGTTGTACAATTTATTTCTGAAAATACAAAACAATTAGAAGAATATATGAGCTGAAGAGTTAGACCATCTTTTATTGCGTTTATGATCATGATCAATGTACTGATATCAAGAAGAAGAGGCTTTGAATTGAAGACGATAAATATTTTCTAAATAATTATATTAAAACTTAGGCTCTATTTATT
Source organism: Jatropha curcas (assembly GCF_041381405.1). Classification (NCBI taxonomy): domain Eukaryota; kingdom Viridiplantae; phylum Streptophyta; class Magnoliopsida; order Malpighiales; family Euphorbiaceae; genus Jatropha; species Jatropha curcas. The sequence goes on along the minus strand of NC_143151.1, from coordinate 30,762,647 downwards.
TTGGAGAAAATAATTTGTCATTGTAAAATATTTTCTTAATAACTTATTTTCTATTATTTGATTACAATATTGAATGTTAAATAAAAATATTAAAAATCAAATTTATAAGACCATAAAATATTTAAACTCTTTAACCAATTATTATAAAAATATTTAGAATTACGAAAAAAAAAATATAAAAACGACAGATTGCATGGCAGTTGATGGTGACCGATAGTAATTAATTACTAGTAATCTATAATATAGTCATTACCAATAATTAATAATAGTGATCAATAGATTAATATAAATATTAAAATATATATTTATAAAGTTATAATAAATTTGGCGATGTTTATAAACATTTTTCTCTTTTGAGAATGAAAATCATATCTTTAAAAGAAAAATAATTTTTCTCCGAGTGGAAAAACGTTTTTCATTAATTGATATTTTCTCAGCACTTCAAGTATAAAATATCTAAAAAGTTCAAACCTTTTGTGTCATTTTTTAAACTATGCATTGTATTACATCTGACTAATATATGTATTAAAAACAAATAACAAAGAGAGAATACTGAACTCTCGCTTTTGTTCATAATTTGATGTCTTAGAAATTGTCACATTTGGATTTATTTGCAAATGGTGGCATTGTTGGTCAATGTTTTAAATTGGAAATTATATATATATATATATATATATATATATATATATATATATATATATATATATATATATATATAAATTATAATGTATAATAGAAAAATATATTAATTGGAACTTCAAATTGGTAGAAATGATCATGTACTCTTCACGTTTTTGATCTACAGTGTGCTCATACCCATTGCTTAGAGAAATAACTGAGAATGAAATGATCTTTTCATTTTTTTAATTCTTTTTTTTAAAGAGAAGAATCCGCAAAAAAAAAAAAAAAGAATCTCGTTAAAATATAAAAAATAAATAGATTTTATTCTTTTTCATATATCAATATTTATAAAATTGAAAATTATTATAATTCAAAATATTTACCTCAATATGTGAGTGACTTAAATTGAAAATGAAATAGACTTGAGCTTTATTCACTTCAAAGGCTAATTCTATAATTGTATTCTGGTGGAGGTCCGATGACTAATAGGTCATGGGTTCAATTGACATTCCCGCCAATAAATTATCTGTAATTGCATATTGTCTCGTATGGGTTAAACTTCGCTTATTGGGCTTTGATTTATTTCTAAAAATTTAATTGTATTAAGGCTAACTCTAAGGGAAGAGGACTAAAGAAGTCTTACATATATAGCTTAAACTCTTTCCCTTCCATCTCTTGACTTGAGAGAGAATGCTTTGAAAGCGGGCTTTGAAGTCGACTAAGTATCCCGAATCAATGTGAGTCAATAAAAATAAATAATTCCTCACTAGAAAAAGCTATAGGATTAAGAAATTAGTTAAATTGAAATTTTTCCAATTTTTTTGCCCATAATACCCTCAGTCAGCTTTAAATACATAATTAATGACGAGGAAGCCAACTTATTGTTATAGTATTTCAAGGGTGCATTTATTACTCAAAACCTCTGAGGATTATAATAGTCTTCTCAAATTCAAATTCTGTAGATTTACATCGTTTTTAAAAATAGAGGCACTAGTAAGCAAAAAGTTGTCTTCGTACACGACGAACTCATTTTCTTCATACGCCAAGTTCAAAAAGAAGGGCATTGAGTTTGTTCGCTATAACGAAAATTTATGCTCATATTAGTAACGCGCAGTGTTGATTTAAAGACAAATTTTAAAGGTAAGATACAATAATACAAATCTGTGATCGTACTATGAAAACTTTTCAAGAAAAATAGACATAGTCATATCTATATGTGTAAAGTTGAGCTTACTTCTATATAACGCGTATAGAAATGGTCCACGAAAAAATTTCAATTCAGTTTGTTCGATAAATTTTAAATTTGTGTCCATATGTGTGAAGACTTTTTTATTATTAGCGCACAACAATTAAAATGTGTAGGCTGTATTGAGTTATTTGGCCCATGCAATACTCTTATTTGTACTCAAATTCATAAACGTACCAATTACTCATGCTTTGGAAATTTAAGATAATTAATTGCTCTGAGAAATTTAAGCTCATTAATTGCTCAACCCACATTTTGTTTGCCACTATTTTTGTTAATTAAACTGAAATAGAAGCAGTAAGATAGGTTATTGAAGGGCATTTTAGAATTTTCTTTTGACATCCTTTTTAAATTTTCATTTAGAGTAAAATTCTCTATATAAAATAAATACCTAAAATGAAAATTTTCTCTAAAGTAAGAAAACTAAGGGAGTATATCTTTTAAGTTAAATAAAATTCATTAGTATTTTTTACCTTTTTTGTTTAAATTATAGGCCTTTATTCATTTTTTTTTCTTTTGAGGATAGCCTTTATGATTATGCCTTTGCCAAGATTTGCAAATTACACTGATTTTATATTGCTAATTTGCAACTCTAAGTTGAGCTAATTCCAAAAAATCTAAAAATATGTTTTTCTAATTCTAGCATATTATTTGTGCTTGTTGCTTTACTGCCTTCTTCTTTCTCTGTAGATTAGACACCTCTGAATATTATTAATGAGAATTGAAGAAATCAAGGAGATGAAATCAAGGAAGCTAACAATAATTAGCTCAAGCATATGAAAATTCAGTTGAAGCTGATGCTAGTTCAAAGAAAATTTGGATTTGTGGTTTCAATTTGGTTGATTTTTATTAGCTGTGGCTATAGTCATACAAATATTTTATATGAATCAAATTTTATGGATACAAATGTCTACCCTCTCTCTTTTTCTTTCTACTCTATCTATAACCCACCCACCTTTGATGACCGGTGCAAGCTGCTATCAGTGACTCTTCACGGCAGTGGCCATCTCTCTTCCTTTTACTTTTCTGTTTCATTTTTCTTTGTTTCTTTTTATAATTTTCTCCGCCCTCAGGGCCCTATCCAAGGTTTATCCCTTTTTGTCATAGGTAAATCTATGGATCTATTTTTTTTTTTTTGTGCAGATCTATATATGGGGTACCCACTAGAGGAGTACTTGTTCATAAATCTTTTTACGAGTTCATATATCTCACTCCAAGAGGCCATAAGGGTGCTATAACACTATGGAAGACTGGTGATTTAGAGAAGCTTCTTCTCCCTCCCTCTATCACCAAATTACTCAGACAATCTTTGGTTTACTACTGGCCAGCTCAAATTTGGAATTTAAGAGTTTCTCCCAAGATCCACGCTCTAAATTCAACAATGATGGTGGTGGTATATATAACGATGTCTATGGCCTTTTTCCTTTCATTGCTACTATTGTATGAGTTTGAGATTTTTCTTAATAGTTTCATTTATTCTGGATCTTATATTTTAAACTTGATTTAATCAGGTTTACTTATGTACCTCTACTTATTTTTCTTTTTTGAATTTTTTATTTTCAATAGGTGTTCTCTTCTTTCTTTTTCATATTTGGATCACCATAACATAATTAAAATGGAGGCCAAACTTTTTTTGAATTAAATCATTTGTGAGATTGATTCATTTGAAAAGTTTACCAAGCTAAGTTTGAAATTGGTGGTTATACTCGCTAAATTTAAGTTTGAATTTGAGTCAATAAGCAAGCTACAGACTATTTTTGAACTATAAATTGCAAATGAAACAAATTTAAACTTAAATTTTCAAGTTTGAATAAAGCTCCAGTAGTATTTGAGCTTGACTAATTATAACCCATGGTTGTTACTAAATGCGTAGAAGTTTGATGTAATAAAATTAGTGGTGTAAGCTTATGACAACAAAATAAAACTGTATGACAATGAGGTGTGATTTGATTAGTTTTTTTTTAATAAATGAAAAGTGAGATGTCTCAATTTGGTGAGTCAAAAGAGGGTACTCCTATTATGTAGCCTATTGTGTCGTTTTACCCACTGCATCTTTTGATGAACAAAAGAAATTTATAATTAATTAAATAAAATTTTATAATTTTATATTTTTTTTTATTTTTTGGAAATAATTTAATTTTAATACTCATAATCATTATTTTAGTGTAAAATTATGATCTAAAATTTAGAAATATTAGAAAGATATTTGCAATAAGAATATTTAAATATAAATATAATACTTTTTTTTTTTTGAGAAAAGATTTAATTTTATATATCATTTGTTCGGTCATATTTCCATATTGCAAAGTGAAAATTATATACCAAATAATTTCAATTTGATTAATTATATGGCTTTTGCCTTTTGGCTATTTTTGGGGTGTTGTTGGTGAACAAGTACAAAGTCAAGCAAGCATACATGTTATTTAGGCTACAATTTTGTGAATCTTCTTTACAAATTCATTACATTTATTTCAAAATACAGTGCTCCCTTAACCACATGTCTTGTCAAAATCAAGTGGGCCTCATAAAAAAATCAACGGTCAAGATTGAATTGTGGTTAGGTGGGCTTTATGTAGGACCGTTAGATCAAGACTCATGGTCCATCTAGTCGTGATCTAAGTACATGCACATTATGCTTGATGGACCTCATGTCCATATCCAACTCCCAATTTTTTTTTTAATCTTTTTTAGGTTTCTCTTTTGACTTTCCCTTCCCCGATTTCAACTCATAACAGAATTCCTTTCCCCCATATAAGGCCTCGAAATTTTTTTAGCCCTAGACGTAGCTTTTAGGTCCAGTTTAGAGATTTTAATTTCAAAGCTCAAAACTTGAGAAGCAAGTTCCAAACAACACTTCGAAGCTGAAGCCCATTAGCTTCATCTCTCTGTTGCAGAGAAATTCGATTTTTTTTTTTCGAATCCTTGGAAAATTTAAAAATTTTAAGATTAGATTTGTTTTCGCGGGTAGATTATCGGTCCTTTGTTTGATTCACTCCACTATAGATCTGTTAATCCAGGTACAGTTTATTGTCTTTAATATTGCTTTTTTCTAATTTAATTATGCATATCTTCTTTTTCAAGAACTATCATGTCTTGTTTGTAGTTAGTTCGTTTGCGTGTTTCTCGTGATTTTGGGATTTGTAATTCTTGCTCTATCGCGTTTTGGTTTTTGTTTGTGTTGCCGTTTCGGGTCCATTTGGTATCTGGGTTTTGCTTAGATCGTTCAATTTAGCACTCCTGAACGTCAAACTGCAGTTTGTATCAATATTTTATAAAGTTTTTGCAGGTTTTTTGTGTTTGTATTGTCAATTTAATTCGTATTCTTGTTGGGATATTGGTAATTGTTCTATAACATTTACAATTGACTACTTATTTGTAGCTATAGTTGTTGGATTGTTGATTTGTTAGTTCGTCGAATAATTTGCGATATGTAATTGCAGAATAGCGTTAACCTTTTGTTTCATACATTACCTTTTCTAGTCATCTGTACTGGTGATGCACTTGCTTCGAACTTTGTGTTTGAAGAAGAATTGTGTAAAGAGGAGTAATCATATTCAAGCTTTGGATGGAGTTGTTTGTTCGAAGATTTTTTTTTAGTATTGTTCATGTTGGATGGGCTTCTATTTAGTGGCCCAGATCTAACTATTATCGTCAGGCCTTTAGCTCAAAAAATTCAAGGGGCTTCTTCTAACCGAAAGCAATGAAAAATCTCTAGCTGCTTATCCATAGGTGCTTTGTTAAAAGCATCTAGCAAGGTGCTTTTTTTATGTCTTTCAGGTCAAATTTGGAGTCTTATTTTCTGTTACTTGCTTGATTAGAAGCAATATTGTTTCCAGAAACATCAACAGTCATTTGCGCCAAAATAAGAAAAAAAAAAAAAAAAAAAGCAAGGTGCTACATGCTACAAACTGGAAAAAGTGTGGAGAATGAAGCTGTTTCTTGACTTAAGGGTACTTGAGTTGCATTTGGGTGAACAGTGATTTTTGGACTTTACTCCACAATAAAGTACTATTAATCTAGAAATGGTTTCAGAACAATATTACATAAAACTGGAGTATAGTGCTTTGCAGTTTTGGACCATGCAATTCATCGACTGTAAGATGTTCCAGTCTTAGATTTTAAGCACTTTTGTTGCTTTAAACATGGTAGTTTGACACTCTCAGTTATCAGTGTCATATTCCAAATGAATTCTATATTGTCTTATTCCCTTTCTCACTGGGATAATCTACCTGTTATTTTTGTTTTGATTATCTTCTAAGTAGTTTGATGCAATGAATAATTTACATCGTTTTTGTTCCTAATTTTTGTTGGCAGGGGTATTGGTTGCAAAGAAAAATAATTTTGGATATTATTTCTTTATTGTTTAAAATTATTGCCATCCTAAATTTTTGCAATTGTTCTAGCTTACATTGATTGTCTTTTTTTTTTTTTTTCACTTTTAAGTGTTTCTTAAATGCCAGGTAGGCTATTTTAAGTCACACATGGTCAGCATGTTTTATTAAATTATGCAACTCTAAAGAAATTTCAATCCATTCATATACTTCAAACTACGGAAAATGAATTACATTGGCAGGCTTTATAAGTTTTAGATCCTCGATGCATGTAAGTCAAAAGTAGTGTTTAGGAAAAGTCCGACCATATTCCAAGTCCTTAATACTTGATTGTGAAATGAACTTAGCAAGGCACTAGGCAGCAAGCAAATGTCTGACTTTAGGTGCAATGTTTGGAATTCGTCATGTTATAGTGCTTAGAAGTATGTCGGGAGCTAACTTTCTACTGTGTGTACTCCAACTTTGTCTATCAGTTGGTAATTAAACATAATCTGAGACATATTAGATCACTAGTTATGCATGTTTCAGATAAAAACTTCTCTTTGCTGGTTATTATTGAAGTATAACTCTATCTTTTTACATACGTTTATAATGTGTATCTATGCAGTGCCTTCTCTTCTAACCATAAACCATGTAGTAATGATGGATTTGTCATTTTGTTTTGCTATATTAAGCTTTAATTGAATTGACCTCAGAAGCTATCATTTTGCCTTTGAACAATTTTTATTTTTAGCAAGCATGTTGCACTGCTGAATGCTGGATGTTTTTCCCCTTGTTTTCTTAAAATTTGAAAATATTCTACCAAGACTGCAATGAATGGTCGCTCATAATTGATTTATCGTCTGTTATTATTGCCCTTCTCTGTTACTGAATTTTATCTTTTGTTGTAGGATTATGACTTCTATGGATATAGACTCCCCTTCAACCCCAAATATGGCTATTACTCCTGTTATGCCTGCTGATAACAGTGAAGCACCCATTTCTGAGGAGCAACCCAATAGACGTAGGAGAAAGAAGTCAATTGTCTGGGAACACTTCACTATAGAAACTGTTGGTGCTGGATGTATGAGGGCATGCTGCAAACAGTGCAAGAAATCATTTGCTTATATAACTGGTCCAAAGCTAGCTGGAACCAGCCACCTCAAGCGGCACATTGCCTTGGGGATCTGCCCAGTAAGCCGTCAGAAAAATGAAGCATCACCGTTGACACCTGGTGCAAAAAGTGATCCACCTAAAAGGCGCTACCGATCATCTCCTGGATATGGAAACATTCCCTTTGATCAGGATCGTTGCAATCAAGAGATAGCCAAGATGATTATACAGCATGAATATCCGTTGCACATAGTGGAACATCCTGCTTTTATTGATTTTGTCCGGACCCTTCAACCCCAGTACAATATGCCAAGTTTCAACACCATTCAAGGGGAATGCGTGTCAATTTATCTGAGAGAAAAGCAAAGCCTTTTGAACCTTATCAGTGGGATTCCTGGACGAGTCAACCTTGCATTGGATTTGGGGACTTCAAACCTTGATACTGGCTATGCTTTTCTAACAGGGCACTTCATTGATGATGACTGGAATTTACATCGTCGGATCCTTAATGTTGTCATGTTACCTTTTCCTGATTCCGATTATGCCTTAAATCAAGCTGTTGTGTCTTGTCTATCTGATTGGCATTTGGAGAGCAGGTTATGTTCGCTTACACTAGATCAATCCTTTTCGAATGAAACCGTAATGGGAAATCTGAGAAGCCTCCTGTCTGTCAAGAACCAACGTTTGTTCAATTGTCAGTTACTGAAAGGGAATTGCTATGCTCGTGTTTTAAGCCGTCTTGCACAAGATGCACTTGGATCTATGGGTGAAGTTATTGGGAAAGTCCGTGAAAGTGTGAAGTATGTGAAAACCTCCGAAACACATGATGAGAAGTTTGCAGAGCTGAGGCAACGACTTCAAGTCCCTAGCACAAAGGAGCTCATAATTGATGATCAAACCAAATGGAACACAACGTACCAAATGCTGGTGGCTGCCTGTGAATTAAAGGAAGTATTTGATTGCTTGGACACCTCGGATCCTGTTTACAAGATAAACCCCTCAATAAATGATTGGAAGCAGGTGGAGATTCTCTGCAGATACCTGAAGCTTTTATATGATGCGGCTGGCATCTTAACTTCCCCAATATATCCACCTGCCAATGCATTTTACCATGAAGTGTCCAAAATCCAGTTAGAGCTGACTCGTTTAGCTATGAGCCAGGATCCTTTCGTCAGCAGCCTGACTAAACCTTTGAAAGAGAAGTTTGATCAATATTGGAAGGATTCCTTCCTTGTTTTGGTAATTGCTGTGGTCATGGATCCAAGGTTTAAAATGAAGCTTGTTGAGTTCAGTTTCTCAAAGATCTTTGGTGAGGATGCTGGTATGTGGATCAAGATTGTTGATGACGGGATTCATGAACTCTTTCTAGATTATCTTCCACCAAATCTGTCTGTTACTACTTTTATGCAACCAGAAGATATGGTCATCCCTCAAACAGAGATGCTCCAAGATGTAGGACCCCAGGACCAGGAAGCACACTTTCAAGACCTTCAATTGGTACACTCTGTAGATGTGCCTACTCAAGAAGTCCACTCTCAAGGAGCAACAGTTCAAGATATAAAGCTTGAAAAAGAAACTCCACAAGGGCACCTGAATGAACCTTCACAAGATGTGACTCCTCAAGTATTGCACCATCAAGAAGTAGCACAAGAAGAGATGCACACTCAAGAAATACCAGCGCAGGAGATGCAGATTCAGGAGTTAGCATTGCAGGAGATGGATAGTCAACAACTACAAATTCAGGAAAATGTCACCCATGAAGCATCAGTACAAGAGTTGAGCACTCAAGAAACATCAGAGCATGAGATGCACATTGATTATCAATTACCATTGCAAGACACAGACGCTCAAGAAGTATCACCACAAGCGATGAACAGTCAAGAAATGCCTGCTCCAGAGCCACATGTGCAAGGATTAGCTGCTCAAGAGGCACATGTGCAAGAACTACCTGCTCAAGAGGTGCACTTACAAGAAGTACCTGATGAAGGGATGCATGCTCAAGAAGTACCAACACAAGACATGCTTCCACAAGAAGTAGGGGTCCAACTGGTACACCATTCAGAAGTGGTGGCTCAAGATATGAATCCTTCAGAAGCACATAGCCATGAGATGCACACAGAAGCAGAGACTCCAGAGATGCACCCTCCGGAAACACAGTCCCAGGAGATGCATACTCCAGAAGCACAAACTCAAGAGATGGACTCTCCAGAAGCACAAACTCAAGAGATGCACTCTCCAGAAGCACAGACCCAAGAGATGAACCCTCCTGAAGTAAAGGCACAGGAGATGTGCTCTCAAGAAGCACAACTTCATGAGACGCAACCTCAAGAGGCTGCATCTCAAGAGATGCAACATCACGAAGTACTGTCTCATGAGACACATCCTGAGGAAGTATTGACTCAAGAGATGCATCCTCAAGAAGTACAGACTCAGGATCTGCTCCATCAGGAAGGGCAGTCTCAGGAGACGCACCATCATGAAGCACAGAGTCAGGAGATGCACTATCATGAAGGACAGACTCAGGATATGGACCATCATGAAGTACAGGATCCGGAGATTCGCCACCATGAAGTACAGGCTCAAGAGATGCACCACCATGAAGTACAGGCTCAAGAGATGCACAAGATGCACCACCATGAAGTACAGGCTCAAGAGATGCACCACCATGAAGTACAGGCTCAAGAGATGCACCACCATGAAGTACAGCGTCAGGATATGGACCATCATGAAGTACAGGCTCCGGAGATTCACCATCATGAAGTACAGGCTCCGGTGATGCACCATCAAGAAGTACAGATTCAAGAGATGCACCACTGTGAAGTACAGGCTCCAGAGATGCACCATCAAGAAGTAGAGACTCAAGAGATGCACCATCCAGAATTTTCTCAAGAAATGCAGCCTTATGAAGTGAACCATCAAGATTTACCTTTGCTTTCTACTATTGGAGATGGCTACTCCGATTTTGAAGTATATATCTCTGCAACAAGTAACCAACATTTAAAATCAGAATTGGATCAATATCTGGAGGAGTCTCTTCTGCCTCGAGTTCATGATTTTGATGTATTGGGTTGGTGGAAACTGAACAAACTGAAGTATCCCACTCTGTCCAAGATGGCTGCTGATATTTTGTCAATTCCAATATCTACTGTTGCTCCTGACTCTGTGTTTGATACTGGAAGTAAAAAGATAGATAGCTACCAGAGTTCATTGCGACCAGTGATACTTGAAGCCCTTATTTGTGCCAAGGATTGGCTCCAATATGGTTCATCAGCATCATCATTAGATGTTTCTAATGCCCTTGTGAAGATGGAACATTAGGTATGTTAGATAGGAGTTAGTTTTCCCCCAACCGGGTAGATACTTTGATTTGGTTTGGTTTTTTAGGCTTGTGTTTTTATTTTTAACTTTTTTTTTTTTTTTCTTTTCTACTCTTTATCATAAGATGCTTGGTCAGGATTTTGTTGCTACTTGCTACTAAAGGAATTTGTGTTGATCTTGGATTCAGGAATTACTTGTGAGATCTAATGCTTTTTCTCATTTGCACTGTTCCGTTTCAATTCTAAATTCTGATATGCAGTCTTTGTCCTGACCTCAGCCCCCACTTTTTTTATGATGCTTTTAGAGCTGTACTTTACAGGTGGTCTTTTTTTTTTTTTTTCCCCTTCATGGTCTTCACATAGATATGTTGATTGGCTAGCATGTTCCATAGTTTCAGAAATCGAGTTGTAACGTCAGTCCTATGGAGAATTTTTGGTTCTCTGGAGTTCAGAATCTCATTTGGCAAAATTTACCCTGTGATGGGAAACTTTCATCTGCATATGGAATGGCATTTTACTGATTTGTAATTTATAGGAAACTAGTGTTATCGTAATGGAATGGGTAGCAAAACAAAGGAAGCAAGACCAAATATGGACGCAAGGCTGATTGATGTGGTATGTTAAATTGAGTTTTAAATCCATGTCAATCTCTTAGCGAAACAAATATACTTGGACAATTTTGACAGTAGTTTTGACATTTGAAATCCAAGAAAGATAGTTTGATCTCTTGTGATCTTTTAGAAAGTTATGAAGACATTGTATTAAGAAGATTATCAGAGAAGCTTTTATTTCCTAGCGGGAAGAGAACAATTTGGTCACAAGTATAAAGAATAAAACGATAGAATAAACCATTCCGAGCAAATTACATGACAGCAACATCAGCAGTTATTTCCGTTTGGCAACAGAAGCCTACATCTAAGTCGCTCTGTTCCTCATAAGCCTCATGATCACCATCATCTGGAACATATCCAGCTCGCTTCATCTGCTGTGTGAGGATTTTCAATAACAAATAGATCTCCTTCTTTTGAGGGTGTCTCTTATCTTTCACCATGAAAACATGCACATGACCCAGAACTTCAATCCAGCTGCAACCAGGCTGTTTAGCGACTCCTCTATGCCTCATCAGTTTTCTTACTCTTACCACATCCTTCCATCTGCCAAGCTCCGCATACATATTTGAGAGAAGAACATAAGGTCCAGAGTTTGTAGGGTCAATTTCCAAGAGCTTCTCGGCAACATACTCCCCTAAGGTAATGTTGTGATGAACTTTACAAGCACCAAGCAAAGATCCCCAGACAACGGCATCAGGGGGCATAGGCATTGTCTCTATGAAATTTTTTGCTTCATCGAGGCAACCAGCACGACCAAGCAAATCAACCATGCATGTATAATGATCTTTGCTTGGTACCAAATCATATTCCTCAGTCATCAAGGAAAAGTAATGTCGGCCCTCTTTCACAAGCCCTGCGTGACTACAAGCACACAGAGCACCAATCATAGTAACATGGTCTGGTTTCTCCCCAGATCCTAACATTTTCCTAAATAGTTCAAGGGCCTCCATTCCATAACCATTTTGGGCATATCCTACTATCATTGCATTCCACGAGACATAATCCCTCTCCACCATATTTTCAAAAACTCGACACCCTTCCTCAACTGATCCACATTTCATGTACATGTCAATGAGGGCATTCCCTACAAAAACATCAGGATCTTCACCAGCTTGAAACTGAAACCCATGCTTCAAAACATGAGTGTGCGCCTGTCTGCCAAGCTGTAGATCAGCAAGATTCGAGCAGGCATTCAATAGGTTCCCAAATGTGTAATGTGTTGGGCAGATGGCTTCCCTCTTTAGCATGCGGAAGAGTCCAAGTGCTTCTTCATTCTCCCCATTTTGTGTATATCCTGCAATAAGGGCATTCCAAGAGATTACATTCCTCTCCATCATCTTTGTAAATACTAATCTTGCTGCTTTAAAGCTTGCTGCCTTGGCATAACCACTAACCATGGAGGTTTCAGAAACCACACTCCTCATAGGCATCGTATCAAAAAGATGTCTAGCTTCATTAATTCTACCACACTTTGCATACATATCAACCAATGCGTTGCCTAATATAAGATCATCCCTAAATTTATCACATTTCACCACACAGGCATGAATTTCTAAACCTTGTTTAATTGCAGCCAAGCTTGCACAAGCACTCACCACACTAGCCAGTGTAACCTCATCCGGTTTAAGCCCACTTTCTATCATCCTCTCAAAAATTTCTAAAGCCTTCCTTGCAGGATCATTTTGTTCATAACAAGTAATCAAGCTATTCCAAGAAACAACATTCCTCTCCTTCATCCCGTCAAAAACCTTTTGAGCACAATCCACAACCCTGCATTTGGAATACATGTCAATAAGCGCAGAGCCCATATAAACATCCCATGAGAACTGAGATTTCAACATTAAACAATGAATTTGCGTACCCATTTTCAGGTCCTTTAACCCTGAACAAGCACTTAGACCACTACCAAATGAATACTCATTGAGCACGAAGCCCTCCCCATGCATCCTAACAAAACAATCCAAAGCTTCTTCAAACCGATCATGCTGTGCAAAGCCAGCAATGATTGAATTCCAAGAGCACTGGTCAGCATGAGGCATGGACGAAAACAACCGTGCTCCCTCATCAATAAAACCAGATTTCATCAAGGTACTAGAAATGGAGTTCCAGGTAAAAGTATTCCTCTCTGGCATTTTATCAAACACCTTGCGCGCATCATCCAAACAACCGCACTTGCCATATGAATCGATAAGCCTATTCTGTATGAAAACTTCAGTTGCGAATTGGGTTTTGATGATGCGTGCATGTATGCGACGTGTGTCACTGGCAGACTGGGATTTGACACATGAATCCAAGAGCTTTGCAAAATGAGAAGAGTCGAGGAAAGAGAGGTCACCAATGGCTTGCTTAACTTTAGTGACACCATGTCTATTCATTCATTATCGTCGTAGACGAAGAAGGTCTGGAGTTTTGAATTCAAGCTCCCGCCTTTTCTTGCACTTTGGTGTTTATGGGAACTGGTAACAACGTATAAGAAGAAGATAAGATGCTAAAAGCTTAAAAATATGCAAATAGGAGTAGATTACTAGTTAAAAGTGGTATGCAAGAAATTACTATCATTTTGCCCCTCAACTTGTGCCTAATATATAAAAGCCCCATAAATGAACTTTTCAGCCAAATAATTGTAGAATTCCATGTGAAAATATAAGCAAAATTACCATAAGTGTACAAGTTCTAGAGTTATTTGGCTCAAAAGTTCATTTATGAGTTTTTTTTTTAATATATATATATTTAGAGCAAGCTTAGCTAATTTAAAAAAAAAAAAAAAATTAATTTCGATATTTGATTGGCATTTTCTTAGAAAAATTAAAATTTTGAATATAGGTCCTATTCCTACTTTTTGCATGTATATAGAAAAGTATTTTTCCTGTCTCAATAATGAAAAAATTAGATTACTATAAAAATAAAAATATCTATTGGCACAATTATGTTAATTGTTTTTGAAAACTTTACTATAGTCTAAACACGGTAATTTAATTTTTCCTAATGTTCTTCTACCTTTTCAGAAAAGCTATTTTTTATTAAAAAAAAAAAAAAAAAAAAAAAAGGAATTCCCGTCATCAAGTACCACCGTAATCGAAAGTTAATGAAGAATTTGAAGATGTGATATTCATTATAGCCAACAGCATAATGATTCAAATGGTAGATTGGTTTCCTCTTTAAATTATAATCCGTGAGAGAGAATAAGATTAATACTAGTGAACTAGCAACTGATAGTAAGGGAAATAATCAATGGCGATAAAATTTTGGATCCTCAATGTTTGAGCCTGAAATCTCTCATAACTAGTCTTGTTTTATGTCAATTTCATTTCTTTGCAAAACCCAATTTGGCTTCCTAACATACCATTCTTCAGCTTTCAAGAAAATGAAAATGATCTCAATGGCATCTACTCTTCCCTTGTCCTCACCCACCCACATCCCCTCAGAAAATCCTCCTTTCTCCCTTCTCCAAACCTGCAAATCCATGGACCAACTCAAGCAAATTCACTCCCTAGCAATCAAAACTGGCATTGCATGCAACCCCATCACACAAAATAAGATTATTGCCTTGTGTTGTACTAAAGAATTCGGGGATATGGATTACGCGCGCCAATTGTTTGATACAATTTCTGAACCAACAGTCTTCCTTTGGAATACCATGTTGAAAGGGTATTCAAGGACTGGTTATCCTAAACTTGGGGTTTCTACGTATTTAGAAATGTTAAAGAGGAGTTTTATACCTGATTGTTACACTTACCCGTTCTTGATGAAAGGTTTTACAAGAGATATCGCATTAGAATGTGGCAAGGAGTTGCATTGTCATGTGGTGAAATATGGGCTTGGTTCTAGTGTCTTTATTCAAAATGCATTGATAAATATGTATTCTTTGTGTGGTTTAATTGACATGGCTCGTGGGATCTTTGATATGAGTTGTAAGAGTGATGTGGTCACTTGGAATACAGTGATTTCTGGTTACAACAGAATAAAACAATATGATGAATCTAAGAAGCTGTTTTGTAAGATGGAGAAGAAAGGAGTGTTACCTTCTTCGGTTACAGTTGTTTTGGTATTATCAGCTTGCTCTAAGTTGAAGGATTTAGAATGTGGTCAACAAGTTCACAAGTATGTTACTGACCGTATTGTCGAGTCCAATTTGACAGTGGAAAATGCTTTAATTGACATGTATGCTGCATGTGGTGAAATGAGTGTTGCACTTCAGATTTTTAAGAATATGAAAAAGCGCGATGTGATTTCTTGGACTGCTATTGTTACTGGGTTTGTGAATATAGGACAACTTGATATGGCTAGAAACTATTTTGACCAGATGCCTGAGAGAGACTATGTTTCGTGGACTGCCATGATAAATGGATACATTCGAGTTAATTGCTTCAAAGAGGCTTTGATTCTTTTCCGTCAGATGCAAGCTTCCAATGTAAAACCAGACGAATTCACCATGGTTAGCGTACTGACAGCTTGTGCACAACTTGGTGCGCTAGAGCTAGGAGAATGGGTAAAGACTTATATTGACAAAAACAAGGTAAAAAATGATGCCTTTGTTGGGAATGCTTTGATAGACATGTACTTCAAATGTGGGGAAGTTGAAAAGGCACGAAGCATATTTAATGGTATTTCTCAGCGAGACAAATTTACATGGACTGCCATGATTGTTGGCCTTGCCATTAATGGACATGGCAAAGAGGCTCTTGATGTGT
This sequence comes from Jatropha curcas, assembly GCF_041381405.1. NCBI lineage: Eukaryota > Viridiplantae > Streptophyta > Magnoliopsida > Malpighiales > Euphorbiaceae > Jatropha > Jatropha curcas. The sequence goes on along the minus strand of NC_143151.1, from coordinate 30,746,738 downwards.
TTGCTCAAATGTTGAAAGCTTCAGTAACTCCGGATGAGATAACTTATGTTGGTGTTCTTTGTGCTTGTACTCACACCGGCATGGTGAACGAAGGGAGGAAGTTTTTCGTTGGCATGACCACTCAACATGGCATCGACCCAAATGTGGCTCATTATGGATGCATGGTTGATCTTCTTGGTCGAGCCGGACATCTAAAAGAAGCTCACGAAGTTATAAAGAATATGCCCATGAAACCGAATTCAATTGTTTGGGGAGCACTTCTTGGTGCCTGTAGAGTTCATAAAGATGCAGAAATGGCTGAAATGGCAGCTAAACAAATTCTTGAGTTAGATCCAGCTAATGGAGCTGTTTATGTGATTCTACGGAATATTTACATAGCTTGCAATAAACGGGATAATTTACGTGAATTAAGAAAAACAATGATGGATAGAGGAATCAAGAAGATCCCTGGATGCAGTTTGATAGAGATGAATGGTGCTGTTCATGAATTTGTTGCTGGAGACCAATCTCATCCTCAGAAAAAAGCCATATATTTGAAGTTGGATGAAATGACATCTGATTTGAAATTGGCAGGGTATTCACCTGATACTTCTGAGGTGTTTCTTGAAATAGGAGAAGAAGATAAAGAGAGTGCAGTTTACCTGCACAGCGAGAAGCTGGCTATTGCATTTGGGCTCATCAGTTCAGGAGCCGGGACCACAATTAGAATTGTGAAGAACCTCAGAATCTGCGTAGATTGTCACCAAATGGCGAAGTTGGTATCAAAGGTGTATGATAGAGAAGTGATTGTCAGGGATCGAACTCGTTTCCATCATTTCAGGCACGGTTCATGCTCATGTGAAGATTATTGGTGATAGTTGAACAAATTGCATATTCTAAATTTTCTTAATCTAATTGTTCTTTTGAGTATCTGATGCAAGAAGCTAGCTAGCTAGCTAGCTTATGTTAATTGCATATGTTAATCAATTCAATAACATTCTGTAGTTAATATAGATGAATTTTTGTAACAGTTAAATGATGCCAAGTCTCTTCCTTGTTGCTCCAAATAACCTGGATGTAAAAATTATTCAGCTTGCTTGCCTAAGGTCTATGCCTATGAGGAACTCCACTGTACCTCCAGATGTCAACAGCTAAATCAACATGCTCAAGGTAGGTCATCTAGTCTACTAGTCCCTAAGATAGTATTAATAGATGGAAATAATATACAAACCATAATTTAAGCGCAAGTCCAAGGTGGGGGAACTAAGATGGTTAACCAAGAGCAAAGCATGTTGCTGAAATCACATACTTAAACATTTATATGAATTTCAGGTTGACATGTTCACCCAATATACTTTCACCTTAATGATAAACTCTTCTAAAATTTACTTTCTCTACAGAGGATTTAACAAAATCACTCCCACTACAAGAAGTTCCAGAAAGGTTTTATGGAATGCAATTTTTGCATAATTAAGATCTTTTGCAAATTTGAAATTCCAACTCCCAATTCAAAGTGAACAGAACTTGCCATCACATTCCAAATTCAGATACAGCATACATGAATTGGTAACAAATGTTCATTCAATTTGATCCTGGGTCAAGCACGGGAAGCCTACAATGTAGACTGATTGACTTATCTGTTTGGTGTGTTCCTGGAATAAAGAACTGGAATATTACAGTCAAGCAAGCACCCTCAGCAATGATCCCGTAAAAAGCAGTGTCTGGTTTGGCTAGATGACATTGAAGACTCTTGGAAAAGTGTCTTACACTCACTTGCACAGATTGGGCATCTCCCCTTGAAATTGCCCTCTGTGACCGAGTCTGAGCGCTTAAGTTTTGATCCTCAGGTGGAGCTGGGGCTTTGTCTCCAATAACCAACAGTTTACGAAATTCAGCACCTAATGTGATCAATGTAGTTGAAATTTGCACATGAAGATCCCCATACTTGCTTATAGAGACGTTTAGCAAATCACCAACATGCTTCATCCTGTCCACATAGTTTTGCAACTGATTCAAGTCTGGAACTTGAACCAAAGTCTGTGGCAGATCTTGGGCCATATCAAGAGCAGTTTGAAGTTCCAGCACTTGAGCTCTCGATAATGGTTTTGATATTGGTATGTCCTGAATAACTGCAGATTTATAACCCTTAGTTTCAAAGGTAAGAAAAGGCATTGGCTGTGTACAGTTTGGAGGAAGTTTCTTCACCAATTTAATCTGTAGGCGATTTGCAGTTAGTCCACCACTACCAAATTCACTGCAAATACTGACACTGCTTCGAACAGCACGATATAGAAGAGAAATGTCTATGGCAAAGGCAATGCGGTCCTCATTCTGGCTGGAAATGCGATAATCATCAAAGAGAGCCTCTTTTCGGAACTGAGCAATGGATTGAACTCCGTCCCCATTGAGAAGATTGTGAAGGAAAATAGCATGATCCCTGGTAAGGAAAAGATGACATACCTTTCCCATTTTTTCCATGGCAGGTAGGAACCTCCTTTCTAACAGACTAACACCATTCTCTGCAAGAAAAGCCTTGAACTTCATCTCTTTCAAGTCCGAGTTATCACTTCTGCCAAAAATAATAGGTACTGCAGCTACTGCCTCTGCACAAATACAGATACATGCTGCAATTACTAGCAGCATGAGCAAGGCGGATAACTGGTTATTACTATTATAAAAAGCAGAAAGTGGCATGAAAGTAAAAATATTTCAAAAATATGCAGTTGCATTTATCTTTTTTCGACAATTTTTGATTAACTTCAATTATTTGAAACTTTTTCTCCCTAGATCCGCCGTATCCCAGAGCTAATAAGTAATAATCAATGTTCCAAACGTCACAAAAGATTATGATACTAGAACTTGTTGAAATAAATATAAACTAGCATATCCTGCACAAGCCAGTATTGAATGTAGAGGTTCCATATCTGTAGAAATTGAACCAGAAAAAGACGACCGCCACCACTACAACGTTTTGATGCCACAATCTAGAGCCAAAAATTTAACTGATTCATCCATAGAGCCTAATTCTTATCAACAATCTACCACCAATCTCATTCACTAGTATGATAAGAAATAACCAGATAAAAGAAAGGAAAAAGTATGACCAAAATGCAATTTTAGCATGAAAATCTAAAGTTAAGTACCCAAAGCACCATATTCGGGTAAAAGAAAAAAAAAAAAAAAAGAAGAAGAAAAGATCTAATAGTTGGTAGGGGGTTTACAAGTGCCTAGTGCTGCACTACAACATGGTAGACTCCACTCTGCATATTAACAAATCTGACCTATTTATTATGGAATGTTAATATCTTAATTATCACCCGATTCCTTTTTTTTTTTTTTTTCTTTTTTTTTTTTCCCTTCAAATTATGAGAGGTTATGCTTCATGATACAATTTCAATCTCTACCATAACGAATACTACAACAATCAATCTAAACAGTAAATACTAGGGGTTTGTATACCAGTTTTACAAAAAATTTACGAAATTCAAAGTAAATCAAATGTTACCAAACAGCAATTAACAATTTTAGTATTCACCAGCCGTATTCGTCTGATTCGACAAATGAAGTTGTTTTTTCCCATTTTTTCTCGGGAACCAAACAAAAAATTAGAAATGAACGATTATAAGCTTACCCGGATCGGGCTTTTGAAGATGGCGCCACAGAGCTGTTGAATGCGCGAAATGGAGGGAAATTGCAAAGAGCAAAGAGGGTTTATTACCAGGAAACGGGACGAGACGGGAAGGCTAAACTTGTAACTTAACTTCTTTCACCGTGGAGAAATTTTCCTTCTTTACCGTTACCGCGTTTTCTTTTCCCGATAACACCATTTCCATTTTTTCATTTTTTTTCCCTAAATTTTGACCCCAAAATTATTCTTTTTTTCATTAAAAATGGATTTGCCCTGTAGAAAATGTGCATAGTTAGAACTCTTGAATTCAACTATCAAAATATAAGGCTTAAAAGTTCGTCCACTGCATAAATTCGTCCATATATAGTGGCGGATCCAGAATCGAAAACTAGGGATCAATTAGAAAATTCATTTACCAATGGACCAAAGATTTCAAATTGGTATCCACTGTACATGTTTTCTTAAAGAAGCAAAACAATACAATTAGTAATTTACGTGAACATATAAAACCAACAACATATATTTCTCTAACTTCTAGTTCCACAAAATTAAGCTTCCCTAGCTAATACATGGCTAGTTTTCTGAAAGATGAAACTTGTTCAATATCTCACCCAAAGCTTGCACTGTAATTTTGTAGTGATCTTGTGATTTCTTTCCTTCCTCTACAACCCGCACAATGCATTTATACAAATGGTCATACCTGTGAACTGGGTTATTAGTATCAATACCACCACCAAATCTGTGATCAAGAACATATGATCGCTTCACGTCTTTTCTCCATCGTGTAAGAATGTATTGCGGTGGGATCTCCTCCAAACCATTTTGGTTGAGGATACTTAGAGCGTGCCTGCATAAATATCCTCTGAAGTTGAACAAACCACAAACACAAAGGATGTCCATTTCTGATGCATTGTACATTACCTCAAAGTCGCTTGTCTCTTGACAGTTGCCCTCAATCTCAACTTGTTCTTTGACTATATATGTTATTAATGGTCCATCAACACTTACCTGTCTTGTGCTGAAACAAGCATACATGCCCTCCACCTCCTTTTCGAACCTCTTTAGTATTTCATTTGTGTACAATTTCGAGAGTTGCAGCTCAAAATAACATCTAGATTTTAAAATAAAGCTTGAATTCCTTGAATCCATATCTGCCAAGGCTTCAAGTTGATGATTCATCTGTAAAGCTTGATCATATTTGTTCAAAAATTCTTTAATAGAAGTATGTTTATCCAGATACCCTTCAAAAATTGAAGGCACAATCTCATTTTGCCGGACTGGAAATAAGCCTGCCAAAAATGTTTCTTTCACATAAGCTGGAGCCCACCTTTTCCTATCTTCATATAAAGTTTGAATCCATTTATGGTCCCTGATTCCATGATGTTGGATCATCTGCTCCCAAGCTGCTTCAAATTCCTCGGGCCTTAGGAAGTCATAAACTGTTTTATTCAATGCTTCTTTAATTGCTTCAAATTCAAATAAATCTCCAAGAATCTTCGGAATACCTTGCATGATACGAGACAAATGAAGGCAATGGGAAGCCCTTGGGAAAACATCAGCAACTGCAGTTTGCAAATTTATGCACTGGTCAGTGATGACAGTTTGTGGAGGACGTCCTAACATACATGTAAGCCATGCTCTCAACAACCAAATATATGATTCAGTAGTTTCACCAGCAAGTAAACCACAACCCAATAGTATGGACTGCGCATGGTGATTTACTCCAATAAATGAAACCAATGGTACTTCAAGTTCATCTTTCAAGCATGTAATGTCAATTACAATGACATCACCAAAATAGCCATATGAAACCCTAGACTTTGCATCAGCCCAGAACAAATTCCTCATACATCCTTTTTCATTAAGATCCACCACATAAAAGAAGTTGGGGTCCGTCAACTGCAGGCGGCAAAAAAAATTCTGAATCGCCAGGGCATCTCCCTCTTTAAGCTTCAACTGACTGGAGTGGGGAGGATTTCCACACTGTCCTTCATCATCATCTACACCTTCATTGCCCTCAGCATCTACAATCACAGTGCGATACAGCCTAATTTTCTGCACTTCGTCAGAAGCATCTAATTGCAATGTCCTTTTAGTTCCAGCACCTATTAGCTTATGTGATTTGTAGAACTTTCCACTTGCTGGGCTAATTAAGTGATTGTGCTCCAGCTCAACTTCAATAATTCTCCACCTTTTGTTTTCCATCAACCTAAATTTGACCATTGCTGGACACCCAGTTCTTGTTTCAGGTCTTGGCCGGTTCGCTTCACTTTTCTTTTTGAAACCTGCACTACTACAGCTAAGCTTTCCTCTGTATCTTTCTTTACTCTTTCTATACCATGTATTGCTTACTCTAACCCCAAATCCCTGTTCCTTGGCATAGCAATTGTAGAAGTAATATACATCCTCGTAGGACTCGAATTCCATTCCAACAGAAGGAGGCAGAGGATTTTCCCCCTGGATTACACCAGTTTGACCAACATATTCTGCCATTGCACAATCTCCTTCAATCTCAAATTCATCTGCATCATCCTCACCTACTGGCTCAGTGTTGAGGGACACTTCATCCATCTGCAAAACACCTGGAATGATGTGACAAACAATAAGCTTCCAGAAAATTGGAACATAATATTGGCAAGGAAATTTATCAGTAATGCCACTTGAACAAAATACCAAAAAATAGGAAAGGTAAAAAGCATCCAAATAATATTTATAGAAAAATCCCTGCTAAATCTACCTTTAATATTAGATATATCACAATTTCCCACTTCTGATCAAAGATAACAACGGCTGCCTGTGTGCACAAAGGAACCCACAAGACACAACCTTTTCGGAAGGAAATGAAGTACCCTCTGCTATACTATCCGAAGGTCCAATAAAGGTGTATTGCTGTTCACTAACCAAACATATTATTAAAGCACTCCAAATTATCAAATATCACAAGTAACAGTAAGTTTCAATCCTGCATTTGAAAGCCTTGAATCAACAGAAACCCTATATAAATCAGTCAAATAACATATTTGGTGATGCACTACAGCGACATAAAAGGATAACATTTGGCTAAGCTAAGTAGAAAGGAAGTTTGATCTGCTCCGTATTATCCAGCATGGTTTATAAGACAGACACAACAAATTGAACACAGAACCTTTGCAAATTAAACCAAAAATCCAAATTCAGATTATCAGCATATTGTTAAGCATGACATATAATTGAAAAGAAGAAGAAGAAGAAGAAGAAGAAGAAATCATTGTGGAAAAAAAAAAGTGTTAGTGAGAAAGGTAAAAATTTAAAGACTTCTTGGAAAAATAAAATGAGTGACTTACCTAAAAAATTATTGATATTGGAAATTCAAGACTGTTGATTCAGTTGATTCAAGAGAACGCCAATCTCACTGGAAGACAGCCGGAGTTAATCGGAGCTTCCTTGAGGGAAACATGAATACAGGGAGCATTTTCTTTCCTTCTCTTTTTCTTTGCTTTTTTTGTAATAAAACCCAATAAGTCTTTATATTTCCTATATTGACCCCTTCTACTATCACATTTTTCTGGTGCATTAAGAATCATGTGCCGGCAACAGCAACTTTATATGAATTTAGGTTCGAGCCAACAAATTGAATGTTTCTAAAATTCAAATGATGATTTTCTAAATTTCATTTCATTTTACACTAGCATATGCTATTTTAAGGATAATTTCAAAGTTGGCCGAGAGGAGCATATTTATAAAATTGTTTGTATATACTAGTTTATTTCATTTTTTAAAGAAAAAGATGATTACCTTCAAAAAAACAGAAAAAGCTGATATTTTATTAATATATATTGTTATCGGAAAAAACTAACTCATTTATACTAGATCCATGACTACACTTATAAACCAAATAACAATTAAAAATTCTTTAAAAAGTGTTACGCAGGTTTTTTCATTGTTATTGGACTGATTTAGGTAATTTTTCCAATTGGTAATTGCATTATTATTAAAGACACTAATCTTGGAACAACAAAAATGGAAAAATAAGTTATCCACTTCTTTAAAAAATGGACAACAATATGAAATAAATAAAAAGGAAAATCAATCCTTTTCTTTAGGCATTTGATATATTAAAGGAAACTCATATAAAAATGAAAAAACTATATAGATCCAATTCAATATTTATATGGATAAAAATAATCTAGAAATTGTAATCTAGAAATTTTCTTTCCTAACACCCCTAAATTCCAATTTTTGACATTTAAAAGCACAAGACTGCTAGTATATTTACAATAAACCTAGCACCCTTTACATTGTAAAACTATTCTTGCTTTTCTTCTACCTCATGAACCCTGTTCAATGATTCTTCAAATGCTTGCAATGCAACACTATAGTGATCTAAAGAAATCACTCCTTCCTCTACAACTTGCAAAGCACTTCTGTACAACTGATTAAACCATTGAACACGATCAGTAACATTGACTCTATTGGAGCTGTGATCTGGAATGTACAAGCGCTTGTAATCCTTTTTCCACCGCGACAAAATATATTTTGAAGGGACTTCTTCTACTCCATTAAAGTTAAGCACACACAAAGCATGACGACATAAATATCCATAGAAGTTGAAGCAGCTGCAAATGCATCGAACCTCTCCTGCACTTCTGTTATACAGGACTTCATAATCTCTAATTTCCCTTCGATTTCCTTCGCCCATTACACGTTCCTTGACCAAAAATATTATAATTGGTCCATCAACATGTATCTGTGTAGTGCTAAAACAAGAATACATTTCTTCCACCTCAAATTGGAACTTCTTAAATATTTCCCTAGTGTACACTTTTGACAGCTGCAACTCAAAAGAACATCTGGTTTTCAATGGTGGGCCGGAGCTTCTAGACTCGATATCTGCAAGAGTTTCTTCCTTGTGCTTTTTTTGGAGAGCTAATTCATATTTATCCAGAAATTCTTTCAAAGGAGTTTGTTTATGCACATATTTATCAAAAAATGGATTCAATGCCTCACCAGGCTGGGCAGAAGACAATCCAGCAAAGATTGTGTCCTTTAAATAAACTGGGGCCCACCAAACTCGATCTTCATATAGTGATCGAAGCCATTCATGATCAACAACTCCAAATCGCTGGATCATAAATCCCCATGCTGCTTCAAATTCAATTACTTTCAAAGTTTCATAAACTGTTTTAATCAAAGCCTTTCTGATTGCATCATAGTTACGCAATCCTCCCAATTTTTCTGGAACCCTTCTCATGATATGTGACAAACCAAAACGATGGTGAGATCTTGGAAATATCTCTGCAATTGCATTCTGCAGAACTTTACACCTGTCCGTAATAATTGTTTGGGGAGTGCATGCTGAGAGACATGTAAGCCATGTTTTGAATAACCAAATATAAGACTCTGTTGTCTCACCTGCAAGCAGGCCGCAACCCAATAAAACAGACTGGCCATGGTGATTTACTCCAACAAATGCCACAAGTGGTATCTCATATTTGCTTGACAAGTAAGTGTTGTCGATATAAATGACATCACTAAAGTAACCACGTGCAGCCCTTGACCTAGCATCAACCCAGAACACATTTCGCAGGTGCCCTTCATCATTGAGATCCATCAAATAAAAGAAGTTTGGATTAGTCAACTGCATACGACAAAGGTAGTTATAAATAGCTTGTGCATCACCCCTTTTAAGATTCAGTTGATGGGGAACTTCAGAAAAGCTCCCAACTTCTCTTGCATTTGAACTTGAGTTCCCATTACCCCCTGCATCTATTACGAGCGCCCGGTACAACTTGATTGTTCGTACTTCTGCATCTGAACTTGACTGTGACTTCCTTTTGTTTCCAGTTCCCATCTTCTTAACAGATTTATATATCTTAGTACCTAATAGGTGATTGTGTTCGAGCATAACCTCTAACACCCTCCACCTCTTGGAGTCCACCAGCCTCATCCTTATCATTGCCGGACAACCTGTTCTTGTTTCCTTTCTCAAACGATTCACATCTTTAATTCGTTTGAAACCCTGGCTACTGCAACAAAGGACTGCGCCATACTTCTCTCTACTGTTTCGCTTGAACCATGAATTCTTAACTCTAACACGAAATCCCACTTCCTTAGCATAGCAATTGTAATAATTATAAGCATCATCATAAGACTCAAACTCCATGCCAACAGCAGGTGGAACAAATTCTTTTTTCTCTTCATGCACGCCATTTTCCCCATGTAACTCAGTTATCTCACCATCCTTTTCTTTCTGACTCTTGATCAACTCACCATCAGGTAGTTGATCAATGCTGCAAGGGGCTTCTGCCATCTGTAAAACAAAATCACTCACTTATATCAGAAGTATGCTATACAACAACAAAAATAAAGAGATGAAACATTTAAGTATGAAACAAATCTCCACCGCTGGCAGTAAGACTAATGGCCATCCTGTTGAGGGTCTATTATCAATAAATTAACCAGCACCTAACCACCACTTCCCATAGAAAAATTTAAGAGTTCTAAATAAGACTATCATAGAAACATGTATTCCAATTTGATGACTATTTTGATTATCATTATCCACTACTATCACCCAACTTCCACAATTTTTTACTTGAAGTTCTAAACCACTCTTGATTATCTAACTATATGGATAGAAACGAAAAGGTCAATTGTATGATGCTCTAGAAAGAAATGAAGAATTCATGCATTCTTTATGAACAGCATATAAGTACCTGTCTCTGACCTCCCAATCCTGAGGGTCCTGAAAGTCTAAATCTTGAAGAATCTCCCAAAATTTTCCAGAATTGGGGATCTTATAGCTAGAGAACAAAACTTATTTCCATTCAACTTAGAAATGATCAACCTGGAGAGAGGAAAGAAAATGACGAAATACATGTCAGTTCAAGAACATCTTAATGATCTAATTTTAAAAAGTTGAATAAGTAAACCATTACTAACTGATCCACAAAAAAAACCAACAGCTACTGATGTATCTACAGTTTCATGCATTTTCAGATGCTTTCCAGATTGCTAATAGCCGATTCCACCAAACTTGAACGCAGTACAAAGCTTGAAACACATTGAAGTTCCACTCACTTAAATAAATCTTACTTTGCTTGATTCTATAACCAATAAAATACTATTTGATTGCAAATTAGTTTCCTTGACTATTGCCTCATTGGTGCAATCTGATTCACCTCCTCCAGCAACTACTTACACTAGATGATTCACAAATGACTTCAACAAGCAGCATTTCACACACTTTGTAAGAATGACGCTTTTAGGCAATTTTACTGTCTCTCCAATAAAATCTCACTATAAAGATTCATTAACAATTTGTATCATATTTATGTTCTAATTTCTTATTTTAAAAAAAGTAAGTATAGTGAGACTAGCAAAGGAAAGCTACAACCCTAAAACCAATCTAAACAAGAAAAGGAATAAGGAAATAGAACATTTCACTTGATTATAATCACTGTTAGTCCTCCTCCTATAGAATAGAGCTCTCTAAGCATCAAAATGGCCCTGTATTTATGTTATAAAATAACAATTTAACCACAAATTTACCATATTCAAAATTTGAGAATGGAACTTATTGCATCTAAAGTTGAAACCAATTCAGGATTGCTAGAAACAGGAAACAAACAGAAACTTTAATCTGAGGAACAAATACTGAAACAATAAAAGAAATACTAGAATTGAAAAGCAACGGTGGGTACGTGAGATGCTGAAAGCACTCACAGTGGATAACTTTGAATTCGGCGGCGAAGATCCGGCGACTCGGACGATTCCGGTGGCGACCTTGATTTTTACAGGCCTTTTTTATTTTTTTTATTTTTTTCTGCTTGTTGCAGAAAGCGAGAGAGCTCGACGGGTGAGGTTAGAGTTTCCAGGGAAATGGTCGCGTCCGGTTAGTTTTGCTAGAGTGCTGTGCATTTAACGGCTTGATTTCGCTACGTCAAAGTAAGATCAGCAAGGACCGTTGGATGGTTCCTCCTGGAAAACTATGAACGATGTCGTTTCACTAAATCATGCTTCTCGAGACTTTGCGTTATTCTTCGTGAGACTTTGCGTCATGTAGCAAGAATTTTCAAAGATAAAAATTAATAATTCATTTTTCCCAGGATATTTGAATAGTAGTTTTTTTTGAGACTTCTCTGTACAAGGTAATCCATTTGTCTCAAAATATACATCGTTTTTTATTTATTATTTTGTCCCAAAATATAAATCATGTTGTGTATTTCATAAAAAGTAATAAATGATGGTTTTTCAATGTTATCCTTCTTCACACTAAATATAATAAATATTGTACAAGCAATTATTAATTTTGAGATAAAGGACAATTTAATCAATTTACTCTTGAATTTGTTATAATCTAGAAGAATTGGTTGCTTCCTTTATCAATCTTTACGTAAAAACCTTAAATGACTTATATTTTTTTATATAAATATGACATACAGATCAATATATTTTTATATTTTTGTTAATAAATCACTTATATTTATTAGAATTATTAGAATAAACAACTTATATTTTAGTACAGAAGAAATAAAATGATTAGAATTAAAAGCCCTATAGACTACTTTTCTGTTTTCTTTTCTTCCTAGGCATATGCCCTTAATATGGGACGACGAAAAGCTAATAAGACTGATTTTTCTTTTTCCAGTATGCAAATAAGATACTGATGCACAAAAAGAAGCAAGGAAAACATCCATTTTACAAAGAATCAAAATTTCATTAATGATCAATCAATACATGCTTGTCTGCTACAAGACGGACCTTATTCAAAGATTCTTTAAATGCTTGCCAAGCAACCATATAATGGTCTTGAGAAATCATCCCTTCCTCAACAACTTGCATTGCTCGTTTGTACAAATGATCAAACCACTGAACTGGATTACCGATATCAACACTGTTGGATCCAAGATCCGGTACATATAGGCGCTTAAAATCCTTCCTCCATCGTGCCAAAATATACTGGTAAGGTATTTCTTCCACCCCATTGTAGTGCAAAATGCAAAGGGCATGCCGGCACAAGTAACCTTTGAAGTTGAAACAACCACATATGCACCGGACTTCTGCTCCTGATTTATCATACAATACCTCAAAAGTTCGATTGTTGCTGAGATTTTCCTCACATTCTCGTTCTTTGATCATATATGTAACTACTGAACCATTGGCATGAACTTGTGTGATGCTAAAACAGGAGGACATCATCACCACCTCATCTTGGAATTTCCTAAATATTTCGTTTGTGTACACTTTAGATAGCTGTAACTCGTAATAGCTACTTGTTCTCAACATGGAGCTTGAATCTCTCGACTCAACATCATCAAGAGCTTCCTTGTGATGTTTCTTCTGTAAAACTAATCCATACATGTCCAAAAACTCTCTTAAAGAAGTTTGATGGTGCACATAACCATCAAAAAACTGGATCATGGACTCACCTCTTTCGAAAGTGCCCATTCCAGCATAAAAAGAGTCTTTGGAATAAACTGGAGCCCACCGTTCTCGATCTTCATACAAACTTCGAAGCCACTCATGATTTGCGATTCCAAATTGCTGGATCATACCTTCCCAAGCCATTTCAAATTCATCCACCTTTAGAGTGTTGTAGACAGTTGTATTGAACACCATCTGAAAGGTTTCATAATCCTGCAATTCTCCCAAACTCTGAGAAATCCTTTGTGCAACACGTGACAAACAAAGACGATGGTGAGCCCTAGGAAACACCTCTGCAATTGCACTTTGCATGACCTTGCAATGGTCAGTAATGACGGTTTGAGGAGGTCGCCCTAAGACACATGTAAGCCATGCCCTGAATAGCCAAATATATGTTTCAAATGTTTCGTCCGCCAACAAACCATAACCAAGCGGAATAGGCTGCCCATGGTGATTCACTCCAACAAATGTGAATAGCGGAATTTCATATTTGTTTGACAAGCATGTGGTGTCAAATATAACAACATCACCAAAGTAGGCATATGCAGCCCTCGACCTTGAATCAATCCAGAAAACATTTTTCAAGAACCCCTCATCGCTGAGATCCATCAAGTAGAAAAAGTTTGGATTTATCAGTTGAGCTTGAGAAAAATAATTAAAAATGATCTTCGCATCTCCTTTTTGAAGCTTCAAACGCTTCGACCTGTCAACATAGTGGCTATTTTCTCCTTCATTAGAGTTTGGGCTTCCATAACCAAATGAATCTACAGCAGCTGTCCGATATAATTTGATAGTCCGTACCTCCACATCAACAGTCGGCTCTACCTTTCTTTTAGACCCAGCATCCATCTTCTTGTGTGACTTAGAATTTTGTGCTCTCTCAGGATCAAATGAGTGGTTGTGTTCAAGCTTGACTTCATCCACCCTCCACCTATTAGATTCCACTAATCTCAACCTTATCATTGCTAGACAACCGGTTCTTGTTTCCTTCCTACGGCTGTTTGCTTCTTTCATTGTCTTAAAACCCTCACAATTGCAGCAAAGAACCGCACCGCGTTTCTCTTTGCTGTTACGTTTTGTCCATGATGATTTGACCCTGATGGCAAATCCCAATTCCTTCGCATAACAGTTATAATAATTGTAAGCATCATCATACGATTCAAACTCCATCCCCACAACAGGAGGGGGATACTCATTTCCTTGAGATTCACCATTTTGCCCATCCACTGCCGGTGTATTGCCTCTGTAGTTATCTTGGCCATGATCTTCAATATGAAGAACTTGGTCACAATTACTTTCAACATCATTGCCTCCAGTTTCAAGCTCATGGCTTTCTATCTCAAGGTTGTTATCTTCAATCTCAAGACCATTGCCCTCAATCTCAATGCCGTTGCCGTCAATCTCAAGGTCGTTGCCCTCAATTTCAAGGTCATTTCCCTCGATCTCTAGACTATTGCTATCAAACTCAAGATCATCGCCTTCCTCCTCGAGCAGTTGTTCACTGTTCTGAGACCCTTCTTCTATCTGAAATGCAAAATGAAAGATATAACAGTGTTGGCAAGAGTAGCGAGCAACAACCTTCAAAGTCCTTTGCAGTCATTTAATTCTCAATATCTAAAGTCTAGAATCCCTCCTTCCATGGCTGCACTAACTAACTTAATTCCCTACATAAACCCTCACTTAAGACTGAATTTGCATCTATAAGGCATCAACGCAGGTACTAAAACTGCTTTAATAAACTAAAAACCCAGTTCATCTAACAAACCATAACAATTACAAGCTTAGAGTCACCAACTTTCCCGAACACTTGGAAATAAATACACAACAAAAACCGTATAACAGAAAAAGAACAAAGATCCCTAATCAAAATGGAAACGTAATTGTGAAATTTATTGACATTGTTAAGGAAAGAAAATCTAACAAGCTATAATACTAACCTCAATCATCGCCATCCTCCAGCAATTTCCTCCCGTTTTAGAGCTTGAGGTAGCCGCCTTTGGTTGAAAGGAGTACCGCCATGAAATTCGCCGGCCGCTTCGACAAATCCGAATAACGGTGATGTGATCAGGTAATATTCAATAATTATGTATTAAAAAAAAAAAAAGAAAAGAAAAAATCTCCCGTAATCTAGAAAGGCCTTAAGCTTTTAGTTGGTTTTGGATTCCAAAGCGAAGAAAACATGTTGGTTCGGTTCATTCGGTTAGATCCAAAGAGGGACAGTTGGGCCTGTCGTAAGGGAGTGGGTTACTGGTTTGAACGGTTTGCTGTTCCGATCTGAGAGGTGATGGAAACTAATCAAAAAGACAAAAAAATATCGTATGATAGGTAAAATAATAATTTATTTTTTTAATATAATATATTATAATTTCATTAATAAATTTAAATCAATATGAATAATATAGAGATTATATTATATCTCCCGAAACATAATCAAAAGAATTTATTGATCATATTTAATTATTTATCTTACTATCAATTAATTTAATTTTCCAATTACTAATGGAGAATAATCTCATAGCCAAACAACTAGAGATTTATTCAATAGCTATAACAAAGAAATCCTAAAAAAACATCTATAACAAATAAATATTTACATATTGTATGAATTCTAATATGAAAATATAATAACAATATCTTATCTTATAAGGAAAAATTATTATTTCGTCCATGAGGTTTTACATAATTATTTAAGTAGTCTTCAACATTTATACATATATTTATAACATCCCTGAGGTTTGCCACCGTCATATTAATTGGTCTCCGTAAAAAAAATACACTTTTTCTGTTAATTTTGAGAAGAAAAGACGAAATTATCCTTTAAAAAAATAATTATTTCGTCCCTGGGGTTTGTCATAATTATTAAGTAGTCCTCTACATTTATACAAATATTTATAACGTCTCTGAGGTTTACTTCCGTCATATTAATTGCTCATTTCATAAAAAAAATACACTTTTTCCATTAATTTTGAGCGGAAAAGACGAAATTATCCTTTATAAGTTTTCATTGACATTATTGTCAATCCTTTTCCTCTAAAATACCTGAAACTCAAATTTTCACCATCTTCCTCGACCCAACGCAGTTTTCATTGCCACCACCGTGTCTCTGTCAAGTATTATCTCCATAACCAGATCACCAACAAAACTAAAAGGGAAAATATTTATAACGTCCCTGAGATTACTTAAGTCATATTACTTGGTCCTTCCGTTCAAATAACACACTTTTTACTGTTAATTTTTAATAGAATAACCAAACTAACCTAAATCCTCTAATCAATGAGAGAGAGAGATAAATGGATGAAGGGTGATGATGGCTTGATTGAGTTTGGATGTTGGGTTTTAGTTTTGGTGGTGATCTGTTTATAGAGATGATAGTTTCATTGATACGGTGGTGGCAATGAAGACCGCGTTGGGTTGAGAAAGATGGTGAAAATGTGAGTTTTAGGTATTTTAGAGGAAAAAGATTAATAATAATGTCAATGAAAACTTATAAATGATAATTTCGTATTTTTCACTCAAAAATAATGGAAAAAGTGTATTTTTTATGGAAAGACCAATTAATATGACGAAAGTAAATCGCAGGGACGTTATAAATATTTATATAAATGTAGGGGACTACTTAATAATTATGGCAAACCTCAGGGACGAAATAATTATTTTTTCAAAGGATAATTTCGTCTTTTCTTCTCAAAATTAACTGAAAAAATGTATTTTTTTGACTGAAGGACCAATTAATATGACGATGGCAAATATCAGGGATGTTATAAATATATGTATAAATGTCGAGGACTACTTAAATAATTATGTAAAACATCAGGGACGAAATAATAATTTTCCCATCTTATAATAATAACAACATGTTATACATTTTATTGTGTAAATTTCACTCTTCTTTCATTTTCTTATTGATATATTTTATTCATTTCTTTACATTTATTTTATTTCCCTTATCTTATCATAGCCTTTGAGGCAACCGCTAAAAGATGCAAAATTGCTTTAACAAAAAATAGTAGGCCTTCATTTCCAATTTTCTAATATATCAAATTAAATAAATATATAAAATTTAATTTTAGAAATTAATTAAGGTCTGATTAAATTTCATCCTTATAAATCATCAGTCCATTGAATAAAAACTACATATTCAATGAATCGGTCACTACCAATAAATTAGTTATCAAAATTTAACTTTCTTATTTTTTAATAAAATGTTTAAAATAAAAGTCTAGTCTATTAAATAAGATAAATAAATAAAAAATATATATATTTATTATTATTGAACTTTGTTTTATTGTTTATTTACAGCAACTTGCACAACTCACGAAAAGAACCACTTTTTGGCGTGTGGGTCATATGAGAAAAGCCGCCCTAGTCTTCTTCCTCTCAAAATAAGTTATTGGACAATTTCGTCATTTCAATTAGTATAGGCCGCTATATAAGTAGGGTCGTAGAGGGCGTCCTTCAATTTCCTATCGTAACCTAACAATTGAAATTTCAGATCTAAAACTTCATCAATCTCTCTCAACTCTCAAGGTAATTCTCTCTATTCTTTTCCTTTTCCGATTTATCTCTCCATGATTTTCTTTTACTTGTATTATTATTATTATTATTATTATTATTTCGATTCAGCGGTTGATAATACCTGAGTGTTGGATTATCTGATTATCTGAGAGTTCTTGATTTCTATATGGTAGATCTGTTTCTCTGCCTGTCTGGTAGGCATATCTTGTGTTTGTGTTTTGAAGATCTATTGAATGTGGAAAGGGTAGATCGCAAACTAGGGAATAGAAATTGATGTTTTCTTTTATTTTGTTTTCCTAGAAGGTGATTCTGTATTCATGCTTTGTGATTTTCAGCAGATCTTTGTTTATTAAACCTTAATTTGTTTTATCCCTAAGTAATCCTTTTGATCTTTGAGATTTTGGATTCATGGTTATTTTCTTTGGAATCGATGGGATAATAAATTGAATTAAACTGGAAGAATAAATTATGGTGTGAGGAAGCTAGTTATTGGTATATCTTTGACTTTTTTCCAGTTTTATTTTGTAGCATTGACCTTGCAAAACCTGTCTTTGTTAATTTGCTTGAAAACTTTCAGCTAGTTCAATGGTTTGCTCTTTTGTTTTCTGGCAATTGTTTTAGTTGATTTTTCTGTGCAAATTATGTTAGTGGGTCTATTATGTTTTCTCTTCTGAAGGAACTTAGTAACTGTTGTATGTTTAGATTTTACATGAACCGTCACAAGTTGGTCTTCCGGATTTGTGGGTATATGCACTTTTGTTGAATGGACACGCTATTTTTAACTGAACAATTTTATGTTAGAATCTAATGTTTAGTTGATTGTTATGGTAATGTTTGGGCCTTTAATGTTACTTAACCTTTTAGATATATTTTGAAAATTATTATGGTATGCGAGAACTGGATTTATTGGTAAATTTTTTATTGATAGCAAGCTTATTTGAAAACCCTGTTCTTGCGGATTTGTACGTCCAAGTTATTGTTAGTTTCATATTATCACTCATTTCTCTTTCTGCAAATCAGATGCAGATCTTCGTCAAAACCCTCACTGGCAAGACAATCACCCTTGAGGTGGAAAGCTCAGACACCATTGACAATGTTAAGGCAAAAATTCAGGACAAAGAGGGGATCCCACCTGACCAGCAGAGGCTGATTTTCGCTGGTAAGCAGCTTGAGGATGGGCGCACTCTTGCTGACTACAATATTCAGAAGGAGTCCACTCTCCACTTGGTGCTTCGCCTTCGTGGAGGCATGCAAATCTTTGTGAAAACTCTCACTGGAAAGACCATCACCCTTGAGGTTGAGAGCTCTGACACCATTGACAATGTCAAGGCCAAGATCCAGGACAAAGAAGGAATCCCACCAGACCAGCAGAGGTTGATCTTCGCTGGAAAGCAGCTGGAAGATGGGCGCACCCTTGCAGACTACAACATCCAGAAGGAATCCACCCTGCACTTGGTCCTTCGTCTTCGTGGTGGCATGCAAATCTTCGTGAAGACCCTCACTGGCAAGACTATCACATTGGAAGTTGAAAGCTCAGACACCATTGATAATGTCAAGGCAAAGATTCAGGACAAAGAGGGGATCCCACCAGACCAGCAGAGGCTGATCTTTGCTGGTAAGCAACTGGAGGATGGCCGCACCCTTGCTGACTACAACATCCAGAAGGAGTCCACCCTCCATTTGGTACTTCGTCTTCGTGGTGGCATGCAGATATTTGTGAAGACTCTGACAGGGAAGACAATCACCCTGGAAGTTGAAAGTTCTGACACAATAGACAATGTGAAGGCCAAGATCCAGGACAAGGAGGGCATCCCACCTGACCAGCAGAGGTTGATTTTTGCTGGCAAGCAGCTGGAAGATGGGCGCACCCTTGCAGACTACAACATCCAGAAGGAATCCACCCTGCACTTGGTCCTTCGTCTTCGTGGTGGCATGCAAATCTTCGTGAAGACCCTCACTGGCAAGACTATCACATTGGAAGTCGAAAGCTCAGACACCATTGATAATGTCAAGGCAAAAATTCAGGACAAAGAGGGGATCCCGCCAGACCAGCAGAGGCTGATCTTTGCTGGTAAGCAACTGGAGGATGGCCGCACCCTTGCTGACTACAACATCCAGAAGGAGTCCACCCTCCATTTGGTCCTTCGTCTTCGCGGTGGCATGCAGATATTTGTGAAGACTCTGACAGGGAAGACAATCACGTTGGAAGTTGAAAGCTCTGATACTATTGACAATGTGAAGGCCAAGATACAGGACAAGGAGGGCATCCCACCAGATCAGCAGAGGTTGATTTTTGCTGGAAAGCAGCTTGAAGATGGACGCACCCTTGCAGACTACAACATCCAGAAAGAATCCACCCTTCACTTGGTTCTACGTCTTCGTGGTGGCATGCAGATCTTTGTGAAGACCCTTACTGGCAAGACCATTACCTTGGAGGTTGAGAGTTCTGACACTATTGATAATGTTAAGGCTAAAATCCAAGACAAGGAAGGCATCCCACCTGATCAGCAGAGATTGATTTTTGCTGGGAAGCAGCTTGAGGATGGGAGGACCCTTGCCGATTACAATATCCAGAAGGAGTCTACCTTGCACCTTGTCCTGCGCCTTCGTGGTGGTTTCTGAGTTGTTGTGGTCGTTAGTTATGGTGGTTCCAATTTGGTCCTGCTAGCTATGTTTAATGGCTTTAAATAAATAATCTTGAATCCTCCTGAACTTTCTGTTTGGAACTTTTGAGTGGTTTATGTAAGTTTTTCTTTAGTTGTTCAAATGGCCGATGAGTGGTCAATTCTGCTCTGTTCTTAAATACAATAATTGCTTGTTACAATTTGGGGTTGGACTGTGAATTCATACCTTCACTTTATGCTGTCATGTGATTGTAATCGTTTGATGAGCTCAGTTGGACCTATTTTCTGATTCAAGATTTTGATGGGATTTGTCTGTGATAGACTACTCTGTCTTATGTTGGGAAATCTTTATTGAACCCAAGTGTTTGCTAGAGCAGTTCACTAGGTACTGGAAAATTCTTGGTACTTTGAAACTGGAAGCAAATACTGCCTTTCTCTCTGGGCTGCAATTATCATTATTCTTCTCAAGATACCTGTTCTTTAAGAGAAAAAAAATGGCTCACGTTGACGTTGCATTTTTACCCTCGTGAGATTCCAGGTTGAAAGGATTTTATGATATTTTTGATGTTATTCCTACTGAGTCCGATAGAATCTGCCTGATCCAACGAGAAAGCGCGTGGAACCACGAAACCCCCATAAAACACAGAAGGCCTTCCAAAGATACCACCACAGAAACTTGACAAGTGTACGTTTTTTTAAGTAAAATCGATCTTCCTCCACAGAAGAACAGAAAGCAAGCAGTTGAGGACCAAATGGCTTTGGCTCTGCTCTCTCCTCTTCCACCTTCTCTACCCACCTATACGACCAAAATAAACTACAAAAAGCAGAGAGACATCTGGGCAACCAAAAGAAGAGCAAAAACAATAATAGCAAATGCCTTAAATAGTGAAGACAAAGATGATTCACCTTCTTTTAATCCTTTTGGTTTTGTCACAGATAATCCTTCAAGCCGCAGTGCCATCCAGCTACCTGAGTCCCCTGCTGAGGACGGCAATGTTGGCCAAATGCTCTATGCAAGTTTTTTCTTTACTCATATTGAAATTCTTAAAAAATTTTGATTTTTGCTTTACCAGATAGTGAATTGTTTTTGCTTCTTAGCGGATAGAAGACAAGGGAAAAGAATTTGGTTCTTATAAAAAGTCTGGGAAGTTTACATGGTTTGTTAGAGAAACTGGTAAAACTTCTCTGGAGCAGCATTAAAATCTATTCCTTCTACTTCTTTTAGTCTTATATTATTTTTTTTCTTTTAGTCTAGGAAGTAATTTTTTTTGGATGCAGGATCACCTGATAGCCGACGGGGAACAGTAGTTTTCTTACATGGAGCTCCTACTCAATCTTTTAGTTACAGAGTTGTCATGTCTCAGGTTTGTTTTACCTGTTTCCTTTTTTTTTTTTTTTTTTTTTTTATTGGTTTAATTTTAAGTGTGTTATGATCTGACTAAAAGTTTAAGGCATTTCTTATGGAAAACTAAGTTTTTGACATGTTATGCTTGTAGCCTCGTACAAAAGCAATTTTCTGAAGGCATGTTTCTTCTGTTATGTCTTAATAACCTTGATTCCTTAGCCTTAATAGTATGGAGTGTAGACTAACCAGGGAAAGTGCCTTTTGATAATCTTGTACAAAGAGTGACTTCACTTGCTTTAGCGTTCCTCTACAAATCAGTGCTGCTTACTTTCAATGAAGAAAGTTGCTTTTCCCCAATTTTTCTTGTATAGATGTCGGATGCTGGTTTCCACTGCTTTGCACCTGACTGGATAGGATTTGGTTTCAGTGACAAGCCACAGCCAGGATATGGCTTTGATTATACAGGTTTTTTAATTTAGTGTTAAAAATTAATGCTATTATAATACTATTATTAACATTATTCTTGAGCAGTAAGTTGCACACTTAAAAAATTTTATTGCACAGAAAAGGAGTTCCATGAGGAATTCGATAGATTACTTGATGTGCTGGGCGTTAAATCCCCTTTCTTTCTTGTTGTTCAGGTTTGGATGAGTTTTCTTTTTTTCTTTTTTTCCTGAATAGAAGCTATACAAGTCACTTGACAGATTTGTAGGACATACTAAATCTGCATTAGCATAGTACTTATGATTTAGAAATGTTGGAGCAAAATTATGTAACTAATGTGCACTTTTCATATTCTCCCCTAAAGGGATTTCTTGTAGGTTCATATGGACTGACTTGGGCACTGAAGAACCAGAGCAAGATATCAAAGATCGCAATTTTGAATAGTCCGTTGACGGTTTCATCTCCTGTTCCTGGACTATTTCAAAAGCTAAAGTTCTGTGATTTTTCTATTCCATTGGTTAAATGCTGATGATGCTCTATAATTTCATGATTAGATTTGCTATCTGCAAGCCTGGCATGTTTTGATGCTTGTTTCTTGGTTTACTTATAGTATATCCACTCTTTCGTTTGTTTTCATTGCTACCAACTTATTTTAGTTAATCCTTCTCCAGGATTCCTCTCTATGGAGAATTTACCTCCCAGAATGCTATTATGGCTGAGCGTTTTATTGAAGCAGGTAGCCCGTATGTATCCAAATTGTAACTTTCATATCTTAAAACTTCAAATTGGACCTATGGTTTTTAGTATAGCCATCTGTTTCCAATTGTACATAAGTGTCTTGAATATTGTTCCATAACTAATTCAACCAATAAAGAATAAGTTTACCAATTTCTGTCATTTTTCATTCTTGGACTTATGTTTGTCAATCATATCTCAATTTTAATCTAGTATTGATGTGGGTTCACGTCCATGAGAGGATGGGGATTCCTTTTACTTTTCACATTTGCATCCTGATATGCTCTGACCCATCTTCAGATATTAAAGAATCGGTGATATTTGGCTGTGCAAGTTCTGGAGTTCTTATCTATTGTCTGCACTTATACTTTCGCAGATATGTCTTGAAACTGGAAAAGGCTGATGTGTATCGATTACCATATTTGGCGAGTAGCGGACCAGGATTCGGTTTGTAGTTGATTCTTTTTTCAAATTTACAGAGATATATATTTTCTTTTTCATCGAGTCAACAGCTGAAAAATAAGCATATTCTGTTGACTTATCAGATGCATGTGGTTTTTTGCTGTTGTATTTGTTTATCACCACAAGTGCCTAGCGATTTTTCATCACAGTGGTTGTGAACTTGTGATGCTAAAAGGAGGGAATAAAATCACTTCTGTACTCATTAGCTGTTTGTGCATAATTCATAAATGAAACTAATTTCTTCATATTTTTTTTTTCTTTTGTTGTTTCAGCTCTCCTTGAGGCTGCAAGAAAGATTAATTTCAGAGATATTACAAGCCAAATTGCAGAAGGCTTCGTATCTGAAAGGTAAAATGTTATTAGATTGCACATCACATGAGTCTAAACAATGTTAGTTGAATTTCTTTATAATATAATAACCTCGTCCATTCTTTTGTGACTTGCTTTTCCATGAACTATAAATTAATGGATTCTGTACTTTCAGATGGGATAAACCGATACTTCTTGCTTGGGGAATAGCAGACAAATATTTGCCTCAATCTGTGGCAGAAGAGTTTCAGAAAGGAAATCCTGATGCTGTAAAATTGAAGTTGATAGAAGGTGCTGGCCATATGCCACAGGAAGACTGGTAATCATGCTAACCTGATTTCTATGCATAGCTTTTCCTTTTTTTTTTTTTTTTCTTTCATTTTTTGCTATTGTTTTCCTTTTTTCTTATGCCAAATTTAACCTGATTTGGACAGGCCTGAGAAAATTGTGGAAGCTCTGAGAGTATTCTTTTAAATTCGACACATGAATCAACAATGAAATAGTGCCAGCGGTAATTTTCAGCTGTTTGACTGAGGTAAGAAACTTAACTGCTCACTTTGGGGGACAAATTTTTTGGCTGATAACTTACATTTCTTTCTTTTCTGGTTCGTAAAAATCTGATGCAGATCATAGACAAGGGGATTCTGAAGCTTTAGCACAGGTGTGAGAGAGGAGAAGACAACTGCATATATTTTTATTTTTCTTTGTTCTTTTTTTTCCACCTTTATATATACGAACAGGGCTGTGGGAAGCATCTTGAATCGGACTTGCTGATGTTTTGTAGATTTTGTGCATAAGCTAACGCTGAAAAAAAAAAATCAACCGTTTGATGCACATCCATTCTTTTACTTAATATGCTACAACATAAAGTTGTTTGTATATCCAGTTAAATTTAAGTTGAGAGTGCTGATTCTTGAAGATCAGTCTATGCAAAAGAGAAGTGCGTCGTCTTAAAATAGAGCAATTTAATTAATGATAAGAGAAACGTGGACTGAGAATGAGAAGGTATTGATAATTGGGATAAACCATTTCCTTGGATTACTTTTATGCTAGTATGTGCATAGATGCTTCCGTTTCTGGCAGCATATTGTGAGCTCTTTACTTGCATTGCCGATGACCCAAAGAATGTGCAGTTCTTGTTGCTGATTAAATTGTATGATAGCAGCCGCGGTAATAGAGAGGACGAAGCATTATCCAGAGTGATTGTGCCGTAAAGCGTATGTAGGTGGCTATGATCCAGCATGAAATTCTTGGCTTCTATGCTGTATTCGCTGTATTCTCAAGGCGGCGGGGAAAAGAGAAAAGGAAAGAGGGAAAGATGCCAATTAGCTAAAAGTATCCTGCAGCTGGTAAAGTTCCATTTCCCAATTCTCTAGTTGTGGGTGATGACAGGAACTCCTACCAATGAGAGGCCCTAGTTGTTAATATCCTAGTTACAGGAACAGGCTGCAGCAATTTTCAGAGCTGATGCTAAACATAGAATGTGGAATTTTAGTAAAATGAGGTACTTTCTGCTTTCACAAGTCTACTTGGATTGAATCTACAAATTTACATCCCCTGAAACTTCTTTTCTTCCAAGTCACATCATATGACAGACTACAAACATGCAGAAGCCATAGGCATGAGCAAGAAGGCTAGCTTACCAGTAAAGACCCAAAAGTCGTTTATCAACAATTACAAAAATTGGATACGCCCACTTTGCATGCTACCAAAATATGGGCCGCGGGTAGGCACGGCTTCGCCAATATCTTAAAAGCAGTCTACGTCACTTCTTTGGCTTCTTACTGTTTTGATTGGCAACCTTCTTGTTGGTCACCTTTTTTTCTTTAGTTTGCTTCTTATTGGCCACTCTTTGTGGTTTCTTCTTTTGATTTTCCACATGAACATTGTCTTCTGCATCATCACCATCATCAGAAGCAGCACCATTGTCATCTTCATCATCACTTGCCTTGGACTTGAGTTTTGTTGGAGGCTTCTTGGCATGAGCTCTCGGCTTCACCTCGCTCTTTGTTTTAGCTTTTTCAGCAGCAGCTTCTTCCTCACTCGCTAGTTGATTTGCGTCATCTTCGCCTTCATCATTATGATCGATATCCTCAGATTTCCGCTTTGCTGGAGGCTTCTTGGCATGACCTCTAGGCTTCAGTTCTCTCTTTGTTTTGGCCTTTTTAGCAGTATCTTCTTCCTCGCTTGCTGTTCCATTTGCAGCATCTTCACCTTCATCATCATCCTTGGCCTTTTTCCTTTTTGAAGTTTGTCTTTTTTGTTTATCTGCTGCTTTTGCAACTTGGCCTCCACTCAGCTTTTGCAATTCTGGTACATAGGCTGTTGTCTAAAACCAAAAATACAAGCCCATAGAACAAACTGCTATTTGTTTTGTGCCAACCCAGTGCTTATGCATACTAAGGTTCATGATAAGATAAAAAGAAATTACTAAACATTTTGGAATGACATACCCTTCCACCAACAGTGATAAAATCAATTTTCTTCCCTGAATAACAAAAAAAAAAAAAGAAAAAAAAAGTCAATGTTAGTATGCAGTCCAATCAAACAACATTCTAGGAAATATAATCAGACTCGTGAGTGATGCCAGAATTGACATCTAACAATCATGTCTGCGCCACTCTTACAACAGAAAGCAATAAGTATACAGAGGAAAAAGAGAGGACGGCAATGTGAGATATCATATAGGTCAGGAGCCAAACCATCAACAAAAGCCTTCCCAGGCTTCTTTTCGCGAGAATGGAAAATCCAATTATTGGGAAACTGATTACTATCTGCCCCAACTTCTATTGCTTTTTCAATAACCTGTGAAAACAATTGTTTTGTCAAGTTGATCTCTCATATCAAAAGTATCTTACCATTAACTTTTCCAGGTTTTTTGCCCCATCGTAAATGAAACAACCATTCAATAGGAAAGTGGCTGCATTCAGCATCAACTTGAACCGCATATTGAATAACCTACAGATATTGTCTTCTACTTTTCCATGAAAATTGCATGTTTTCAAAATAAATATTTTACAACTGCCAATAATTGTCTGGATGGATCGTAGAGCGCTTTTTCCTACCTCCCTGATGCACTTGCATAATGTTGCACAATTTTCTCTGGACAAGCTGGAAGCAACTTGCAGAGGATGAATTCTAGCCTGCAACAATGCAACAAGTACATAATAATCAAACACTAATATTTGACTTGGACAATAGCAACGAGATAAGAGGCCATTTACACAATGAATAGATTTTTACGTAGAAAATGAAGTATCTCAATAAAAACCAAATATGGACTGCACAGAACCATAAAACTCCATCTAATAATGGTTTAGCATATGCATACTCTATTATATTATTGGCAATGATGTTACTTCTCATATAGTATTTTAGCCTGATTTACTTTCCACAATTAACCAGCCAAGCAACTGTTTGCTAGCATACCTGGTGCTCTTTGGTAACAATGAACAGGCCATGATAGGGAATATCAACTCATTCATTACTCTATTGCTAGCACCTTAACCTCCTAAAATTGTGTGAATTTTATTTACATTTTGGTTTAGGCGCTCATCTGTTTCAGATACTTTGTTTCATTTGCACATATTTTACTAGCTATCATCCTTCAGAAGCCCTGTAACTCCTAAGGAGAACTCATTTGATTATAATATATAATAGTTAAAACAGCAGAACAAGTGAGCATAAGGTTTTACCTAGATCTATCTAAATCGAAAGCCTCAAGATTGATGGCAAAATTATGTGCTGAGATTGAATTTATAACTTTGATCAAATAATAAAATTAGCATTGGTATGGAAGTACACTAACTTGGTATAGCACTTCATCTGCAATCCAGTTGCCAATACCAGAAATAAAACTCTGTAGACATAAACAATAAGTTAGATTCTTACCCCAAATTATATTTTTAGGGCATTTGAAATGGGCATTGAAAATTAAAATTTCTTCTTTATGGATTTTGAATGTACTACAACAAGAACTTAACAGAAAAATCTATAGTTCTTTAACTTCGAAACGTGTATCCCAAGTTACCAACTGCAGAAATCTCATTATGACTGCTTCTTGTTATGCAAATGTGGTTATGACTTTTTTATTTAGAGTTTTTTTCTTCTTACTCTTCTAGCCATTTCTCTTCCAGGCAAATGGTTAAATTTCAAATGAAAAGGAATTCCAAACTATGCAGTTTAAGGTTTTGGTCTATTGTTAACCCTTTGCTACAGTTGTCAGCCGCCTCGTTTGATTATCATGGAAATGATAAAGAAAATAAGCGTTTTTAACCTGATCGAGTAAAAGAGCCTTAATTGCAATCTTCTTCTTGCTTAAGGATTCATAAAATTCATCAACTGTCATTGGCTCCAATAATGCATCAGGGCCGAGCTCAGAAATTGGAGGTACAGAAGCTGGCTGCAACACATAAAACAAAATAAATAAACATAATAAAAAAAATCAACAAGTTCACCAAGTCAGATAAGCACCGAAATATGTGGAATAGCAAAAGGTAGTTACATCTTTGAGCAAGCGGACTTTAGCAAATCGCCTCTTATCAGTGAAAGAAAGCTCTAGGCCATCATCTAGCTGCATATTACATCTTGGTTAAATGATAGGGGCTGAGCAACTTCAAATGATAAAAGTATATTTCACACCACTTCTTGGTTTATGTTCATATAGCATATCTACAAAACTAAAATCCAGCACATTAATTTCCAAAATAAATGACAGCATCATACCATTCATCTATAAAAGAGCAGATTTTAATACATATCTGAAACACTAACCTAGCATGTAATGGGTCTCAGATTTAATCCAATGAGTTCCCAAGCATTCAATCAAACCAAATTTAAAATGCTCATAACAAAATCCTAGTAATTCTCCTAAACATAAGCGAATAAACCTGCCAATTCTGACACTAAATTACACTGTCAAAAGGCATCACTCCCATGAACCGCATACAAATAATAGACTACTTATCAAACAGAAACACAATATTATTCATGAAAATGATTAAATTCTTACTTCAATAAATAGCTTTGAATATTTGGATGGCCACTCATCAGTGTCATTCACAGCAGACCTGTAATCAGTACTCTACTACAATTAACAACTGAAGATCATGCCATAAGCAGGAAACATTATAATAAAACAACCTATATCATTTTAAGTGAGATGTTCCAAGTCATTAAAGTCAAATGATCCCCTAATTTCCATTCCATTAGAATCACTGTCATATTAGTGACATGACATGATTGAGAAGTTAATTAAAATAATAGTAGTGTGATAAATGATTTAACCTTGTTCAAATAATTAAAATTAAGATCTTATAATATATAATATATTAATTGAACAAGAAGCTAACCCAATCTTGGTCCTGTGCTCTTGCAATGAATAAAAGAAGTATGCACATTCAGTTTACTTTTATAGAAAATAACAAACAAATACCAGCAAAAAATTTAAAAGACAGAAATAATGGTCTCTCTATTTTCCATTCCCCGTTTTCTTTTCAGATAACTTGTTTGATTCCTTGAGACCTAAAACTTTCCTTTTCTGTCTTCAGTCTCCTATTTCAAGAAGCCACTTAAACATGCTACAAGCAGAAAGATTGGTGCCAAACACAATAATGTTTATACTAGTTGCCATTCCATTTTGAATTACTTAAATCCATGCAAAAACACATCACTGGGAAGGTAAAATTCATTTAAACATCTCAGTTGAGCTTGTATATTATTTCCTTCAACATTTAAAAAATAAAAAACATTTTTTGCATATACAAACATTGCAAGAACCACCAGTCCTGGGAACTGCAGATAATGAATCACCTCTTATATTTGGTAACAGCAACTCCCTTAATATATATAGCACCAGCCATACCTGAAAAATAAATTTTACTTATAAGAAATAGGGCTACCAGAAATACCTCTCTTGATTCATAAGTTGCTCAAAATGTCAAAGAAAGGTGAAAAGTTTGAACTTCCACTTTAAAAAAAAAAAAAATTAGATATGGTTCTGAAAGAATTAATATACAGTAAACAGAAAAAGTCAATTTTCCATCGTAGTTTCGTTTATTCCACAAGTACTACTCAGCTAAAGACAACCTTCGCTATCCTATTAGCTCTTCCCTTTGCATGTTGCAACAAAATTGAAGCTTTACTAAAAAAATTAAAGCCCAAACGCTCTGAAAACCAAACCCTAAGTTTCTCTCTTTTATTTTGCTCTAAAAAACAGAAAAAAGTATTCAGCAGTAATTTCAATATCCTTAATATTCCTAGGCTGTAAAAACATACCAAACTGAAATGAAGGGAAAGGAGGGGAATCGAGCTGAAACCAGAGATTCTTCCCCTTGCGAAGAGCAGCAATTAAGGTTTTGCCCACTAGTGCAGCCTCGAAATCAGAAGGAGAGACACCGTCGATGACTTTAGGGTCATTTGCTATAATAGCCTTCTTAATCTTCTTGCCTAAGCAGTGATCATCTATGGCCCTTCTCGCCGCCTCCACCTCCGGTAGCTCTGGCATTGTCAGTAGTTTCGTAAACCGTTTCTGCAAGTGATAGATTAAAGTGAAGCGTAGTGGGACTTATGTTCTCGGAGACCCTTGTTATAGGCAGTTGTATTTCTTGTGTGTTCAGTCTAATCTGACATAATGTTGGTTCTGAATCGGACCCAAACCAAGCATCTGTTAATTAAAAACAATTTAATCCGACTTAATTGTTTCCGTTTGCTTTTTTTTTTTTTTTTTGAAAAAAAAAAAAATACTATATGTTAATCAGTGGTCCAGGGGATGCTGCCCTCTTCTTACAAAGAGATCATAAGATTACACTCATCAGGTCACGACAGCAGAGACCGGTCTAAGACAGATTTCTAAATAAATAACGAAACACTGTCGTAGAAGATTAAACATGGATTAAACAAGTCGATAATCAATATTTTTACCATCAGACTATCACCTTGGGTGGTTTTGAATTTACATTATGTATATAGAATGTGTGGACATGTATATGGAGAATATAGTTTAATTTAAAAACAATTTTTAAGATTTATTTTCACCTTTAAAACTTATTTCTGTCATATATTATTCATCTGTCAATAAATTATGTCATATTCAATAATGATTTTCCATATTCATATAGCTTCCATTCAAAACACTGTTTTTATTATTTAAAAAGTAATTGTAAAATTTCTAATTAGAAAAATATACAAGTCAAATGAACACGGTGAAATTAACTTACATCTTAATTGGAGAAATATGATAAGATAAAATTTATAACTTAATTTGAAAAGTGTGATAATATAAAGTTTACAATAAAATTTAAATGAAATAAAGTCAAATTAAAATTGGCGTTTGGATTTTCAAGGCCACTCTTACATGAGCACCATAATATGAAAAAAAAAAATGTAAAAATAAAAGAATTATTAACAACTCGTATATATTTAGTTATGGGATGATTGAAAATTAAAATTTAAAATTTTCAATTGATACAAAATTTACATGCATGAATTTTATCTCTAATAGAAAATGTAATCTTTTGCTCTTAGGATTGTGAATTTTAATGTCATGTGTGGAGTTTATAAAGAATAAGATTGACTTATAATTAATTAGGGATTTTACAACGCTACTAAAACAGCTAAGGCTACAAAAATAGATAATTTTACTAAACAGATTACTACTAGATAGTATTTATACCAGTGTTTAGAATTTGTGGGAGCAAATTATGAAAGGTGAATATTTAAATGTTACTCGGTTTAATGGAACGCTAGTTAAACAGTTGACAGCTACTAAAATATCTGATAGTTAGTGAAACAGTTAATTTTGGCGAATTGATCACATTCGTGAAAGTACCATGTCCACAAATAAGTGTCATATTTGTGGATTTTATAAATAATAATTTTTTTTCTCATTTTTACCCTTAGCAATTAATGAACACTAATCGCTATAATTCTCGAAAATCTCTCTTTATTGTAAATAAAAATAATATAGTTAATTTACTCGATAATTTATTATAAATTAGATAAATTTTCTTACTATAATTTTCCTTATTTATGGCAATGCCGTCATAGTATCTTTAACGATTGCAACTTCACAGGTTCCTTTTGGTAGCTCAAAAAGATTACCAGAAATGATAAGTTCCTCGAGAAATGTCAACATGGCAATTTCTAGTGGAAGGTTCTTGAGGCTTTTGCAACCTTTTAAATTCAGTATTATAAGCTTCTGTAGGTTTCCAATGGATTCATCAATATCAACCAAGCTTATACAATCTTTAAGCACCAGTTTCTCGAGATTAGGAAGTCCTCTAAAGTTGGGGGTTCTAACAAGGCCATGAGAATGGCTTGGTTAAGTATTTCCAACTCTACTAGAAACTGTTTAAAAGAAAAAAAAAATAGTAGGCCTACTTCACTGCATATCATTATTCCAAATATAGATAGACATACAAAGAGTTCATCGTTATAAACTTGACTGGATTAATTCAGCTGCGAAGAGCACTTGTGGGGTTAATTACTATGTTTTAGGTCATGAGTTCGATCTTCCGCGGTGCAAAGTCTCTAAGCCAATCCCATAGGTCCACGGACTCTTAAAAAAGACACGGGTTTAGAAGAGTTCATTGTCTTGAGCAATTTCACCATTTTTTGAAATAGCTTAGTAGGAAAAGAACTAATTGTTCTATTGCTTTCTGCTTGCCAAGACGACACACCTTTGAATAATTTTTCTTCATCAAGCATCATCAATTTGCGATTTCTGTCAATGCTGGTACGTTGAGGCTAAGTCCTCTAATTGATTTTGTGCCCTGCGCAGTAATAAATACAGAAAGGAAAATTATATTGAGACTTGAATTATAAGCTTTGCACAAATGCATAGATGATAAAATTATCTTCTTACTGTATTTTGTAGCAATACATTAGTTGCATCCACAGTATCCCAAAGTCTGCTACGTTTTCATCAGGTGATTCTTGGTGAACAACTTCCTGTCCCATGTCTCTAAGTAATTGATCCATCAACTTGTTTTCTTCACTGATAGTTACCAGACATCTATTATTGAGATTTTGAATGCCAACAAGCTAATTCTACTGAAAAAACGAGCTATGTCAAGAAATAAGCTTTTGTCGTGATCATCCCAAAGAGCTTATTCTAAGAATATGCTGAATTTTACTATCTTGCAACTTTTTCCAGCTTCTGGAATGCACTTTCCCATACTGATATACTTTTCCCAGATAAACAAGAACTCAAAACTCGAAGAGCTAATGGAAGTCCACCGCAATAATTCACTACATTTTCAGAATACTTTAGGAAACCATTTGCAGGATGCTCCAATTCTTTAACTCCAAACTTCAAAACAAGACGTTCATCCCTTGTTGTTATTATAATTTTGCTTCCTGGATAAAATCATTCTTGCATACCAATTACCGCATTAAACTGATCTGCATCATCCACATCATCTACAAATTAGAAGTTTTTTTTTGCGACAGAAAGCATTCTTGATCACAATAATTTCTTGATCAACATTTTACATTCTGCTCGTTTTTTCCTTTTACAATATCAGAAAGAAGTTGCTTCTGCAGTCGAACTAGACCATTAGGTTGTTCTGAAATTTCTCTAACATTTGCAAGAAAGCTTCTTGCTTCAAATCTGTTGAAGTTGAGATTATAAACTATTTGAAAATTGTTGTTTTACCAATGCCACCAATCCCATATATTGCAGATATTTCAACATCATTTGATCCATCTTTCAATCACTGGTTAATGTATGCTATGTGAGAATCCATTCCAACTAAATAGGGATCAACCTTGAGCACTGTTCTACTCAATTTGTTCTCAACGTCTCTAACAGTATTTTGAATAAATGACATTCATACCTTCAAATCATAAACAAGCACAATGAGAAGCATATGATGAAAATAATATAATCTAAACAAAAATTTTTTACTATTTTCTGATTAATAACTTAATTAAAGCATAAAAAAGAATTTAAAACCAATTCAAACAAAGTTTCTTGAAAACTACATATCCATCATTGGAATAGTAAGGACAATAGAAAACTACATATTTTCTTGGAATTATGCTATCAATAGAAATTAATTTTTAAATATTACAGTAAAGAGAATAGTAAGGACATAATTGTCAATTTTCAATAATAATATTTTTTTTTCTCTAAAATTTTATCGTTTTAAACAAAAATAAATAAATTTATTTTCTTTCCTTTGGTTTATTCAAACACAATGCTAGAAAATAACAATGGGAAGAAAGTTAACAATTCTTCATTATTTTTCTCTATTATTTGTCTTCCTCTAATATTTTGCTTACCCTCTTTTCCAAATAAATGGTTAATAAAAATCCATTATTTTTCCTCCAAATTATAGAAATTTAAAACATGTGGCGCAGGCAGTGAAATATTACTTCATTCAATATTTTCCTCCTCTCTTCGAAATAAGAGAATATACTTTTTCCTAGATTTTTTTTCTATAGTGAAAAAAAATAACTCTAATCCAAATAAAAGATAAGTGCTTTATGGATGTCCATTGCTTGGATAAATATTTGAAGCAAATAATATTCAGAGATTCAAGTTATGAGTTCTCTCTCAACAGTCAAATCCATTCAAAGAAAAAGAAAAATGAAAATGAAAATGAAGTTGAGTTATAAATTTATGGGCTCTACCCATTTTATTAGATTATGAGTATTGAATGGTCAGTGATCATCACTACAATCAACTCTGCAAAAAAACCCTGAGAACTCTAAAATTAAATTTTAAAATTATCTTCTTGACTTATTAAATTAGCGCAAAGCATCAGTTGACATTTCACAGAAGCTACAATTACAAACGCAATATTAAATATGACATGACCAGTTGATGATAAACTGTTTGGCAGTAAGCACAATTTTAACAAATTAAGAAAAATAAAGGAGATTTTGCTGAATGGCTATTATTTAGACAAGTAGTTCATTTCACAAATATTAACAACAGAGTTTCTTATTTCTATATATATTCCATTTAACTGATAAGCTGAAATTGGTTAGCCATCAAATCTTTAACAAATCCAACTGAAATTTTTTAAAAAATAACACATCAAAATATAGTCAGTAGCAATTACGTACACGGTTGAGGACAAATCTAGTTTAGAATCTCCTTTTTCGTAATATACAATAAATGCATATACGATTTGACAATAAATTAAGTTTGAATTTCTTTTTCTCTCCATAGTCAAAAAAAGTATACCTTTCAAAAAAAAGAAAACATAAATTAAGAATGCAATTGACACAAGCTAAGTTAGCTGGTCATACATCAAAGGTGTTCAGAAGATGAAACAATAATTTAAAATAAAAATCTTGCAGACACACGACCCACATTTTTCATTTTGCATGTTTGAAAATACTCCATTTATCTTAATGAAGAGATTATTAAGGATACAAATTATAAGTTAATTAATCTATAATATACTTAATTAATCTATAATCATTAATCTCATTAATAATTCTATTTTGATTGGTTATATTAATTTTTAATTTAAATCTAAATTCTATTCGATAAAATAAAAAATTATATATTATACACTATGCAAAGTATATATATTATGTAATATTATTCAATTCCAACTTTCCTATAATTGGAACAAATGTTTTTTATTAATATAATATTAAATAAGGTATATAATGTATATAATAAATATAGTAATACTATTTGATGGATACTAAATAAGGTATAAATTAAATATGGTAAGAATTAATTTTAACATTGTTCAAAGAATTATTTTTCCTAAAAAAAGTAACTTTTAAAATTAATTATATGTTCATTATGTAATATTTTAGTAAATAAGGTATTACATCTGATTAATGTAATATTTTAGTGTTTAAGGAAAGATTAGTATTCGCTTCGTCCCGTTTTATTTGCTTGTTATTTCATTTTTTAGATGTCAAAAATTATTTATAAGATTCCTAAATTTGTATATTTAAATAATTACTTTTCGCATAATAACTTTTATGATTGTTCATTAAATAAATAATTTTTATTAATATCTTAATGAGTTAAGAGTGAAACAAGTAAAATAATTTTTATTAATTAAATTTTTAATATGTATCTTATTAAATCATGAAAACAAAAATAGACAGAAGAAGTATTATAAATTAAAAACTAATGCATGTGTTAAAAGTCAAAATCGACCGCTTCACTCACTCACCAGTCACCACGTGACACGTGACATTTTACCACGTTTTCCTTGCAGGCAAACTGTCTTCTTCAAAATGTTTTTCAAGTTTCATCTTGCATTAATTTTATTTAATTCATTATTGTTATGCATATTTATTTGGATCTATTGTCCTTGAGCATGTTAATTGATATTGGAATGCTGACACAATTTGATTTGGTCCAATTACTTTAAATCGGCCAATAAGTTACATTTGAGTTGGTCCTTTTAAAACATTGGTAATACCATCTCCTTTGTCCCTATATATCATCAACGTTAGCACATGCAATCTATGAATTACAAATAATCACATTACATGGACCTCTTTTTGCAACAATTTTTATTATTTGTTGTTAAATAATTATTATTATTGTTAAGAAAATTACAAACTGCCAAGCTAATTTAATCCAATTAACAATTTAATTTTTTTTAATCACCTAGTATCTTATACAGATGGGATTAATTCACACGTAACTTTATAAATAAATTTTATAAAAAAAAATAGAATTTATTTCTGTTGATTGAATCATATATTTATCATAAATAAAATATTTTTTTCATATTTATTAATCATACCACACCTAATTCTATTGTCAATATTATGGAGACACCCACTAAATAAGCATGAGAGGGACTTGCAAGTTGCACGACAACGTAAAAAATCTTTGTATGATCAATTTTTATTTTATTTTTAAGAGAAAATTAGTTGTAATTTAATCATTGTATTAAGAACTTATTGATTCTTATCTTACGATTTATTTGGTTCGTTGGTTGATTAAATATCGGGGCTTAATAATGATAATTAAGTTGAATTACCAAATTTCTTCAATGATTAAATGTCATTTTCCATAGTTTTCATTATAATTTCAAATTATTAGTCGTTGAATTTTAATCAAATAGCTATCTTTAGCTACTGTTGGATTTTGAAATTTTACTTTTTAATTCTTTTAAATAGCAAAAATTTTACACTAATCATAATGTGAATACTAATGAAAAGTAAATTCTTGTATTATTTTTATTGTGAAATCCAAATTTATTAGACTTGTACCTTTTTTTTAATTTATTAAAAGTTTTTACGAGCTGAAATAATCATTAGACTTATACATTAAAAGATGGTTGGATCTGTGAAAGTATATTATATTTTAAGAATATTTTATTTATAATATTAGAATTAAAATTTAGAGTAATCGCACTTAGGATGAACAAAACTATTGACTAAACTGAATGAAAAATCGACTCTATCCAATTCAATTTGGTTCGATCAGCATGCTTACAAAAAAGGTCAGATCATTGGTCTAAATGGTTTAAACCAAAATTTTACCAAAAATTAACCAAGCCTATGAAACTGAGCTGGTTTTGTTGAAGTCAAGTTGATTTTAATAGTAAATTCGATTTAGTTTTGCTCTCCTTTAATTTACGGTTAAAAAGATTTTATTTAAATATGAATAAAATTATAGAAATATTTGTAACCAAATAAAAGGAGAAAAAATCATAAAAAAAAAAACAATGACAACCTTTTTCTTCTCCATATCCCAATGGGATGTACTACTCAAAGTGATGATTTGATGGTAAAGGCATCATCTGTTTGTTTGATCCAAAGATTTTACTGTCATGGGTTGGAGGGGAGCAGCATCTTCCATTAGTGCTTAGGAAATCGATGCACTCTATGTGAGTATTTTAATTTAAGATGTTAATATTTAATATCTGATCCGAGTTGGCGGGGCAATGACTAACACATTTAATAATTTTTTTTAAAAAAAAAAAATAGGATGTCACTGCTTTTCTTCAAGAAAGAAAAAAAAAAACCCGTAATTTTGATTTTAACAAGATGTGAGTCACACGTTCACAAATCACAATGCATAAACAAAACGAATTTCCATAAAAGAGAGATCCTTAATTTTGGTACAATCAATATATATTCCTATAACTTATTTGATCATTTGAAACACATGTTTGAAATAATAGGCAGTAGGCTACTAGCTAGGCTGGAGTGTTTGTATAATGTCGTGCGTTACTGGGTTTGCATCGTACAATGTTCACTGGTAAACTCACTTCCATTAAAAATTTAAAAATTAATCTTGTTTATATTTAATTAATTAATACTGCCCATCGTTTTCTTACTTTTTATATTATCAATTTGATTATAACCAAAATTAACCTGAGCACGCACTTTAAAGTACGAGTCATTCGTTTATGACACGAACTTATTTAGATTTAACTTTAATTAGCTTTATCTCTATATTAGACTATACATGTTCTCATCTCATGATATATTTTGATACCCTTGCCAATAATGTTAATGTTTGATAAGATATTAGTAATGACTACTTTCAAAATATTAAATGACATGTCAAATATATTAATTAAGGTCGAACATAGATTTTTTATTTTATATTATATAAATAATAATATCAATTGAAATTTTCTAAAAATATTAGTAGTTGTTTTTTAATTTAAATAATCATAAACACAACGATAGCATAAAAAATTTAATTTAAAAAAATTGTAATTATGTTTACAATATTAATATATCTAACATATAATATATTATAAATTAGGTAACAATTGATAGGAAAAAGAATTAAAATGCAATTTAATTGAGACTTCCATAAGCTTTTGAATATAAATAAACTATTAAGTACAAGAAACTACTAAAATTTAAACGTAACACTTAGATGGTACAACACAAATAAAATTGAAGGATTATATTATTTAATTTTGAAAAACAAATATATATAAATTATATATTTTAATATAAGATAAGAACTAAATAAATAATTAATTCATTTTGAAGAAATTGTGATTAATGGTTGGACCTTCCTTCTCACAAAAAGTTCAGCCAAAGTACGCAAATAAGCACAGCCAAGCAATGAGACAAAACCCACTCAATTCAAAACTTTGCTCTTTCCAAGCCATCGGAGAAGCAGTAGTAGGAATTGTCATCAATTTTTATAATTGGACCGTTCAAATTAAATATATTGTAATTATCTCCATTACTTGTTCTTTTTATGCATCAATCTAATTGGTTGAGAAAATTTAAAATTTCCTTTTTTAATTAAGTGCCAACTATTTTTTCTCATTTTTAATTTTTCGTAATTACCAATATTTTCAAGCAACTATTGAAATTAATTATTTGTGCCTTAAATATAATATAACATGCTGCATTTAGCGTTATGTTTTTTTAAATTTAATTCACATAAAGAAATTATTTAGTGTTGGCCTAAGCCACCCACTTTAATTAAAAAGAGAAAGTTGGTAGTTTTTTTTTTTTTTTTTTTTTTTTTTTACCAAATTGAAGGATATTTTTGAAATAAAATTAATTGATTTAAATTTCATCATGAATAAATAAAATAAAATTTATTTCTTTCCATATTGGTAGAAGTGATGCAAACGAAATTTATCAATTCGATTAACATAATCTTTTTCTGTTAATTAAATAAATAATTTTGCAAATTCATCGAATGTCTATAATAAAAATTCATTAAATTTTCAAATGTAATAAAATTAGTTAAGTTAGCAAGAAGATTAAGATTCTCTCAAGATCCCTCTTATACTACCAAACTAGCATTCCAATTAATCACCTCCAAAAACACGATCACAAAACCGTAATTAAAATCAAATGTATATATAATTCGTACTTGGTAGCCAAAACCAAAGACCCCAACGTTTGATAAAACAAAATTTGCACGGCTAATTACAGCTCAACTTGTAATCAACCAATACTCTCCACGTGTCAATCTATCAACGGTCAGAATTCTTGGTCCCACCATTTTTGTTTTTGTCGGAGGACCAACACTATTACAGTAATACAGTCCATATGGGCTTTTCTTGGTCTGCATATAAATATAAAAGAGCACTAACAAGCTATCATTTTAGAAACAGAGAGGACAGGCAGGGCAGAGAGGCAATCAACCCTTTAGCAAGAAGGAGAGGTCAGAATTGCTTACAAATCTCCAAAGAGGGTGAACCCACCCAAAACCCTTATCCTATCTTTGAAAAATAACCATTTGCAAGATTTCATATTTCCTCTCTCTCTCTCTCTCTTTCACTAATAATTAACTTCCTTCTCTACTTTTGGTTTCCTACTCTGCATTTCCTTTCTTGCTATCCTTCTTTTTATTTGGTTTCTTTATTTGCCAATCCTTAACCTTTCTACTAATTTCTTCCAATGGTTATCTAAAAATTTTTTGGTTCAGATTCTTTTTCTAATATATATATATATATATAGCTATAGCCTTTTGTATTCTTTTGTTTTTCCTTTAAAAGATCAGAAATGGCCCCAAGGTCTGGCAGAGGCAAGTCAAACAAAGCTAAAGCAGAGAAGAAAAGGAAAGAAGAGAAAGGTATTCTACTTTTTTTTTTTTTTTTATCTAATTTAATCTATTTTCTTCTTTTCCCTTTTTCTTACAGTTATGTGTTTTTTTGCAGTGGTAGTTCCCAGTCTTGTTGATATCACTGTCATAACTCCATACGATACTC
This sequence comes from Jatropha curcas, assembly GCF_041381405.1. Classification (NCBI taxonomy): domain Eukaryota; kingdom Viridiplantae; phylum Streptophyta; class Magnoliopsida; order Malpighiales; family Euphorbiaceae; genus Jatropha; species Jatropha curcas. The sequence continues at coordinate 30,706,655 of NC_143151.1, read as the reverse complement.
AAATTGTCCTCAAGGTAGATATTATTTGACCATTTCATTATTATTTTTCAAGGCATTAAATTTTGAAAAAGAAATGAAAAATTAGGTCAAATAAGAACAATCAGATGGCTTACTAGTTGATTTTTTATTTTTTTTGAAGGGTATCTCCACTGACAGGATCCTTGATGTGAAGAAACTATTGGCTGTGAATGTAGAAACATGTCATATAACCAACTACTCTTTATCTCATGAAGTGAGCATAGTTCAATATAATTTTTTTTTCTGACATTAATTAATTAAGTATTTTTTAAATTTATAAATTATTTTTCAATTTCAGGTTAAAGGGCAAAGGTTGAATGACAGGGTTGAGATTGTTGCTTTGAAGCCCTGTTTCCTGAGAATGGTTGAAGGTAGGTGTACCTGTAATTCTACATGAAAAAAAAAATGTTAATTTGAAGTTTTGGTACGTCGGAAATGCATATCGGTGATATCATGTCAGCTGTTCGAATTGTAATTACAATAGAGTAAGATGCATACAAAAAATTATAGATAAAAAAAAAGAACTAATAAAATTAACTGTTCACACATGATAAATAAATAAGTGTTTTGTTTTTATTGAATTATTATTTCAAATCAAGCTACTCACGTGGTATTACAATTATTATATAATTATTGTTCATTAATTTGATTTTCTTTTATGTATGTCTTATTATTTTTATTATAATAATTTCTTCTACTTAAGGAAAAAAAAAAAGTATTATAACACATTTGGCACAGTTAAGAATATAAAAAAAATGCAATTTGTAATGAAAACTAAATTAATTTCATTCCTTTACTGTGAAAACGACAATTTCTTAACCAACGAGGCTATGAAAAAAGATTTTTTTGAATATTTGTTTCTTTATTTACAGGAATATTCTATAATTAGAAAGTTTGTCATATCAGGTAGCATAGAAACAAAAATTAAATTTAATTATCTTTCAATAATTATGTTATATAAAACTACGAAAAGTTTTGGTAAATCTATTATTTTATTAGGTAATTCCGGTAACTGTCAATTATTTTATTAATATTTAACATTTTATAATTAATTTTCTTAAACTTTGAATATTGATATAAATATTATGCTACTAAATAATTAGATACATGAAAGTGGTTGCCAAACAAAGTTAACTAGCTAATAATAATATTTAAATTTTTAAATTTATTAATAATTTAATGGGAGAAAATCTATCATCTTCAAATATTTTTAATATTAGTAAAAAATAAATATATTTTACTTTCGGACTGCTCTAAAACTTTCTTATTAGCTGTAGTAGTCTTGTCTAACACTCTTTTGCTGGTTGAAATAAATTAGTATTATTTTTAATTAATATAAGAGTTAAAGCTGCAATAAAAAGTATTAATTGTTTTACAATCTGCTTTAAAATGATTATTTAATTTTGTTAAAAAAAAATAAAAAAATTTTAATAGCATTTGAAACGGCACGGCATTCTTGTGACTTGTGAGGAGTAAAGCAGCCAAGTCTGAAGCGCCGCCGCCGCCTCCGATTACACGTGAGTTAGGTGTCATGCCAAAAGTCGTGACAAAATTTCCGCCAAATCAATGTGATAATTAATAAATTAATCCCTCCAAAAAAAAAAATAATACTAATAATTAACTTTATTATTATAAAAAAAACTTGTCGTTTCGCAGTTGTCGTTTTTGCCTTTAGCTTTTGCTCATAAAGATACCCTTTTTCATGTGCTCCTTGTGCTCTTATCGTCTGTTTCATTATTCTCCTAGAAAATGGTTATCGTTTTTAGTTAAATGTCAAAAAGGTTAATTATTATTATTAAAATATAAGATATCATCTTACCCAATATTCTCTGCTTATTTACATCTATGCCACTGTCGTTGAACAGAGGACTATGCAGAGGAAGCTCATGCCGTAGCTCATGTGCGGAGGCTTCTGGACATCGTGGCCTGCACCACCAGGTTTGCCAAGCCCAAGCGACCAAGGCCATCAACGCCGCCATCAGAATCAAGGTCCAAAAAATCTAACACTAGTACTAGGCCCCACCACAGCACATCAACACCGTCTGATGTCAATGGGTCCCTTACATCATCTTCTCCGTCTACAACATCGTCATTAGGAACGCTGTCTGTTTCCGCGGCGGTATCGGAGAATTTGGACATGGCCGCTATTCATCCGACACCAAAGCTTTCAGATTTCTATGAATTCTTCTCCTTCTCTCATCTCTCCCCTCCCATCCTCAGTGAGTTTCCTTCTTTAGAACTTCTTTTTTGTTTTAAATTTGAAATCTAGAAATTTTTCTTTATTATTATATTATTATATTTCGGTATGCAGATTTGAGGAGGTGTACCAGTAAAGATGGAGAGCAAAGGCGCGAAGGTGACTATTTTGAAATTCAGGTACATGATTTTGTTTCCCTTTTTTTTTAAAATAAATATTTTGACTATTTTGCAATTTATCTTGGTTTTGCATATTTCACTTCAAATCCACATTATACTTTCATTTTAGAGACATTAAAGCAAAGAAAGTCATGTGCTTTTTTTTTTTAATGAGATGAATTACAAATGGCAACTCAGTTTTTCGAATCTTCATTGTAATTGATGTTTGCAGATTAAAATCTGTAATGGGAAGCTAATTCATGTGGTTGCATCATCAAAGGGGTTCTATACTGTGGGAAAGCAATTTTCCCAAAGCCACTCCTTGGTGGATCTTTTGCAAAATCTTAGCCGAGCTTTTGCCAACGTGGGTATTTTGCTTTACTTGGTTTATTATTCCTGTGTAAATGGGGTTTTATCAGTTTATCCTGTACAACTAGTTTTTGTTTGAAATCAGTTGCCTTATTAACAAACCTGGTTCTTTGATATTGCAGGCATATGATTCCCTTATGAAAGCTTTCGCAGAGCATAATAAGGTGACATTTTTAGACTCACTTGATCTCATTTGCAATCGATGACATTATTTTCTTGGAAAACATGTATGACGTCTCATTTATTTTTCCTTTTAGTTTGGCAATCTTCCCTATGGATTTCGTGCAAATACATGGCTTGTTCCCCCACCTGTTGCTGAATCTCCATCAAATTTCTCATCCCTACCTACGGAAGATGAGAGTTGGGGTGGCAATGGTGGAGGACAAGGAAGAAATGGTGAATATGATCTACGGCCATGGGCCACAGATTTTGCAATATTGGCTAGCCTACCATGCAAGACTGAGGAGGAGAGAGTGACACGAGACAGAAAAGCCTTTTTGCTTCATAGCCAATTTATTGATGTTGCAATTTTCAAAGCTGTTGGAGCAATACGCTGCCTCATTGATTCCAGTTTAAGTGCAAGAGACTTGGTTTCAGGTTCAATTCTGTCTGAAGAACGTGTAGGAGACTTGTCCGTTGTTGTAAAGCATGATGTGGCAGATGCAAGCTTGAAGTCTAGAGAAAAAGTTGATGGCAGACAATTTTCTGGTATCTCTGCTAAGGAAGTTGCTCAGAGGAATTTGCTTAAAGGGGTAACTGCAGATGAGAGTGTAGTTGTTCATGTAAGTACACTGTTCCTTTTCTTCATGTTTGTCTTATTTCTGGCCACTTGCTCGCACACACATACAAAATTGGATGCGCAAAAATGACGAAGGCTGAAGAACGGTGCACTCTTTTCTTCCATTTTTTCATCCCGTTCCTACTAATTACCTATGTAACCTAAGCCATCTGCAGTCTATCTCCTTCTTTCCTTCCCGCAGCCGTCATTCTCTACTTGTCTACATATGTACTTACATGCATAAATATATGCATGTTTTTGCATAGCTGAAACTTGCAGATGTACATAATTTCACAAGCTTAACACATTTTAATTTTCTTAAGAAATAAAAGTATCAAAATGAAATCTAGTCTTCTTAAGGAGAAAAAAGTTACCACACATGTTTCATCCTTTCGTATTATCGATGCCAATCCAATCTCGCCATTCTATGTTCTGTGAAAGAACATAACAGTATCATTTTTACTGCAAAATTTACATCCTCTTTGGTCTTCAACTCCTTCTGGCATATGCTGCTTCCAAACTGTAACTTGACAACCCCTCTCTGGTGCAGCCTATTAATCTTTGTTTGATGCATATGGCCAAATCATTTCAACTGGGTGAAATTTGAAGATTTTTGAGAATGGTAGAATGCTAAGTTTGTATTTGTAATTGAATTTTTGAATCTTTCAAAATTTTTATAAGCAAGGAAGCTGAAGTTATGTCATCAATTTCTCACAGGATACTTCTTCACTGGGTATTGTCATTGTGAGACATTGTGGTTACACTGCAACAGTGAGAGTTGTTGGTGATGTGAAGAAAAGAAACATTGAGGCCCAAGATATTGAAATTAATGATCAACCAGATGGAGGATCCAGTGCTCTAAACATTAACAGGTCTGAACTATAAGCCAATTTTCTCTCTATTATTAGGACTGAACAACCTGCACAGCACATAGATTGGACTTGTATTCTAGGAAATTATGTGGATTGGAATTAATTGTTAGTCATGTCCGTGGTTCAGCTGGTATATGTATATGGTGGGTTTGGAGCAGATCCTATATTAATTGCAAAATGAAGAAAAAATTGTGAATAAACAGTAAGATGTAGAAAATTAATTAGCTTGTGGCTCTCGTCAGATATGAGCCTTGTGTGTATTTGTCATATCCAAAGTCATGATACAGAGGGCTATTGCTGCCTATTTTCTTGGAAAAAGATGTCCAAAAGCTTTTATTCTGGGGATTCTTGCTCAAATGAGAACATGTTTGAGATTTTTTTACCATAACATGATGGAACATGATTTGTGACTTTATGAGCTGTGAGGAGAATTATGTCACGGAAGCGCATCCTCAGATTGTGTTATGGTTCTAATCTGATGAACTGACATAAAAAAGAAAGGTTAGAAAGTGAAAAATAAAGGTGTGAAATCAATGTTACTATGGAGCTAATAGAATAGGGACAGGTATTAAAAACTTTTAGTGCTTTATTGAGAGTATAAGATATGCTTTAAAGGCAATGTACTCGTGGTTGAATGCATGTGCTTTAAAAATAATTTATGATGGACTTATTTGGTGCAAAATGTTTTACAGCCTAAGGTTTCTGCTTCATAAATCTTCTTCTGCGGAATCATCTGGGGGTCAGTCACCTCCCTTCACCTTCGCTGATTCAGAAGCGTCTAAACATCTCATTCGACAAGTAATTAAAGAGAGTTTGACCAAGTTGGAGGGGATGCCAGTTGCTTCTGAAAGGTCCATCAGATGGGAGCTGGGTTCATGTTGGTTGCAACATCTGCAAAAGCAGGAAACTCCAACAGATACTAATTCTAAACACTCTATTGAGACTGATCATGCTGTGAAAGGTCTTGGAAAGGAATTTAAGTTTTTGAAGAAAAGGGATAAGAAGCCTACTTTAGATAGCACCCCTGAGAAGGAAGAACATAAAACTGCTCGAAGCAATCTAAATATGAGAACTGATGAAGCACAGCATGACACTGGGGATTCCAACAGTGAAAATAAATTGAAGGAATTGATTTCTGAAGGAGCCTTCTTGCGCCTGAAAGAGACTGGAACTGGCCTTCATTTAAAGGTTTATGGAAGTATATCCTTTCGTTTGTTCCCATTATTATATTTGTTGTTGTACCAACACTTTTTGCCTATATTTTGCACTAAATGTTATCATTATATTTCTTGTAACAGTCAGCAGATGAGCTTATCCAAATGGCATACAGATATTATGATGACATTGCTTTGCCAAAGCTGGTAATATTCTGTTTATATATTGAATTTTACCATGCCAATAAATTATCATTATTATTATTATTATTTTATGCAGCTCCTCATCTAGATTTCATTATTCAATAGGTAACAGACTTTGGCTCACTTGAACTTTCCCCTGTTGATGGCCGCACGCTGACCGATTTCATGCATTTAAGGGGTCTGCAGATGCGCTCTTTGGGGCGGGTGGTAAGTTTCCCTCTCTCTTCCTTTCTCTTTTCAAGTGTGTCTATCTAGTCATCTATTCTCATTGTATGCATATGTATATATAACATTTTCTATTCTTTTCATGCAAACCTTCTAACTCAAAGCCTATTATAGAAGTTTTAAATATTCTTCAGGAAGCATATTGCTTGATGAAAACTATTGATTTTTCAACTCTTGCAATCCTTTTAAGCTAACAATTTGTGGTTGTAAAGTGCTTTTGGAAAGACTTGTATCATCGAAAACTTTTGGACTTTGTTTTTAAGTAAGATATTCCTATTTTGTTGTTTCTGGGTGTAATCAGGTTGAAATGGCAGAGAAGCTTCCTCACATACAGTCCCTTTGCATTCATGAGATGGTTACTAGAGCTTTCAAGCACATAATTAAAGCAGTTATTGCATCAGTGGACAATGTAGCAGACCTATCTGCTGCAATTGCTTCATCCCTAAACTTCTTACTTGGATCCTATGGCATGGAAGATAATGACCAAAATATGAAGGATGATTATGTTCTGAAATTGCATTGGCTACGAACATTTCTTTCCAGAAGATTTGGTTGGACGTTAAAAGATGAATTTCTGCACCTGAGGAAGTTTTCAATTCTTCGTGGACTTTGTCATAAGGTACCTATTATTTAAACTATTCTGGCTGCTGAATATATTTGAAACGTGCTTCTTACTAATAATAATTTTACCAGGTTGGCTTGGAGTTGGTTCCAAGAGATTATGATATGGAATGCCCAAACCCCTTCAGGAAATTCGACATTGTCAGCATTGTTCCTTTGTGCAAGGTTGGAATTTGTCTTTTATTAGTCTGATTTTCTTGTTTTGCTCTGAGCTGTAAGTAGATTCAATTTGAATTGGATATTGCCATGCTTTGCAGCATGTAGGATGTTCTTCTGCAGATGGTCGAACTTTATTGGAGTCATCCAAAATTGCTCTTGATAAAGGAAAGCTAGAGGACGCGGTTAATTATGGAACGAAGGTGTGTTAACTCGTTCATTGTGGACTTAATGCTATATAATTCCTTTATTTATATTAGAAGCCTGTTGGTCTAATCTAATAATATGGTCTACTTGCATTTTGAAGGCTCTAGCAAAGATGATAGCTGTATGTGGTCCCTATCATCGAACTACTGCAAGTGCTTACAGTCTTCTTGCTGTAGTTCTTTACCACACTGGAGATTTTAATCAGGTAATTAACACTTCCCTGCCATGTACAGCTTTAGTTTTAGGAATTTTGGTTTGCATCATTCTTGTTTCTCTTTATGCAAAGGTATTTGTCTTTATTGTTAGATTATCTGTTAAAGCAAAAGATAAGATGGTGCTTACTATTAGTAGAGGACTGGAGATAAATGATTTTCAACAAGTCAACTTTAATTATAGAATGACTATTCAAGAATCGAAAGTAGAGTTTGGAAGTTACTAGCGTGTGTTCAATCTTATGAATATGATTGCTTGGTAATTGCACGTTCGAGCTAATGCAATATGTAACAAAGTATTAAATGTTTTCAATTATATGAAATTATCAAGAGCTTTGATTACGTTTGCAGATAGGTTCCCAACGTTTCTTTTTTTTTAATTTTTATTTTTTGCATCTGTTCATGTATTAACTGATTATTTTTCTAAAAAATTTTCTTTTCCTTGTTAGGCAACTATATATCAACAGAAGGCATTGGATATTAATGAGAGGGAACTTGGGCTTGATCATCCAGATACAATGAAAAGTTATGGAGATCTTTCTGTGTTTTATTATCGCCTTCAACATATCCAGTTGGCTTTGAAGTAAGTAAAAGATGATCATTGGCTTGGCCTTTTAATATTGGCTAATCATCTTTGTACATTTTATTAGTTGATTAACTGTATTCTACAATAAAAGATACTAGAAAAAACAAAAGTTCTTCAAATGAACCTTGTCATTTTATGTATCCCTTCACATTTAATTTGCAATTAGTTACTTATATGGGAATTGAGTACCTTGTAAATCTAGCTTTTTGATTAACTAAACTATCTGGTTCTAGATTCTTCTTGTAATCTACTTATTATAAAATTCGTGGTATTTGTTCTTTATGCTTTATCAACTCCCTTGATTGGTCCTACATACTATTGGCAGATATGTGAATCGTGCTCTTTTCCTTCTTAATTTTACTTGTGGACTATCCCATCCAAATACTGCGGCAACATACATCAATGTGGCTATGATGGAAGAGGGCATGGGAAACGTTCACGTGGCTCTGAGGTTTCTGCATGAAGCTCTGAAGTGCAACCAGAGATTATTAGGGGTGGATCACATACAGGTTTCCTTTCTCCCTAAAAATTCAAAAAGGCCATTCACATACTAGTCTTCTATAAGCTAAACATTTTTATGAGAAGAAGATGAAGGTCCAAATGCTAAATTTTGTTCACTTGTTCCTTTTTTATCTGACAGACAGCTGCAAGCTACCATGCCATAGCCATAGCTTTGTCATTGATGGAAGCATATTCCCTCAGTGTCCAACATGAGCAAACTACACTTAAGATACTTCAAGCAAAACTTGGACCTGAGGACCTCCGTACACAGGTACCAAAAAACTACATGTCATGATCTGTGTTAATTTGCAAGCCAGTTCCAGCTTAGCTTTCCAAGTCATGAGAGTTGCTATGTTCACGAGATTCATCATTAATCTGTATTGTTATCCTTATCCAAGTCTAAAGGGTCTGGGAATCATGCTAAATAATTGTGTAAAGGGTTTTTGTTTTAATGTGAGGCAGTATTAGCTACGTAAGATTTTGTGTCGTCAATCTGGTGGAGAAAGTTTTATCAAATACTGATTGAGGTGCTACACTTTGTAATGCAGGATGCTGCTGCGTGGCTTGAATATTTTGAATCTAAAGCTCTAGAACAGCAAGAAGCTGCACGAAATGGAACTCCAAAGCCAGATGCATCCATTGCAAGTAAAGGTCACCTTAGGTATTGATATGGTATTCTCCACATTACTTGTTTTTAGATTTGTGACTGTAGCTTGGGGTACCAAAAGCTGTGACCTTTCTTGCAGTGTATCAGATCTCTTGGATTACATTAGTCCTGATCAATATTCTAGAGGAAGCGATACACAGAAGAAACAGCGGCGCCTGAAGGTAGTATATATTGCTTGTTTACTTGAAACTTTTAGACATAAAAATTGGTCCACGGCCTACTTTCTTGCTAAGTAATCCTTCAATTATGGTTAAAATCTGTTCGTTTTTTGTTAATTTTGTTACAAAGCCAGATGTGTTAATTATAAGTCACATGTACTATTAACTCAAAGAAGTCAAGGTATCAGCCTGACATTTGACCTCGCTTTCTCCACAATTAAGAAAAAGAAAAAAGGGGAAAAAATATCAGTTTGACACTTCTCTAACACTGAAAATTTTTAGACCTATTTCTTTTCCTGTGTGAGAGCTCATATCTCAGATTCCTCTAGAATGGACATTACAACACAATTAGTTGTATCAGCTGAATTTTTATCACAGTCTGAGCTTGCTAAACTTTGGTCCAGTAGGTCTATCCACTTGAAGAGAATGATAGAAACTCATGTTCCTTTTTCTAAAATTTGACAGGTACTACAGATTAGTGATAAAGGCCATCAAATTCATCAAGCTGAAATAGTTGAACATGCTGTGCTCCGTGATAGATCTGAAAATGCAGCGTCTTTGGCCAGTGATGGCACAGAAGAATTGAAGGTGGACATGATTCAATGTGAAGAATCAGAAGAACAAGAAAATATCACTGCATACAGAACAACAGTTACAAGTGAAGCTGTTGAAGAAACAGCATCAGATGAAGGATGGCAGGAAGCCAATCCTAGAGGGCGGTTGGGGAATGCTGGTGGGAGGAAATCTGGTCGCAGGAGACCATCTCTTGCAAAGCTAAACATAAATGGTTCTGATTACTCTAGAGAAAGCAACTACAGGAGGGAAACCATTTCGCCAGCTCAAAAACCACATAAGCAAGCAAAAACACGTGGGATGGGTGTCGTGGAGGATTCAATTAAACAACAGGCAAAAGCTTGTGTTCCTAAAACACCATCTTCTGTGGCAAACCTCACTGCTATGGCTTCTAAATCTGTATCATACAAAGAAGTGGCTTTGGCACCACCAGGTACAATTTTAAAGCCATTACTGGAGTCAGTAGAACAATCAAATGAGAAAAAGACTGAAACGCAGACATGCAGCACCCTGAATGAGACATCAGAGGACAGCAAAAATGTCTCAGTTGTAGATAATGCACCAGATGATGCTGAAGTCAATGGAATTCATGATACTGGAAGTCAAGCAGAAAAATCTGGATCTGAACTTGATGAGACTCCTACTTCCAATGAGGATAAGTCCAGTGAACCAAACGGAAGTAAGCTTTCAGCCGCAGCTGAACCATTCAGTCCTGGAGCACTCTCCATGGTTCATTTGCTAAACTCAGTTGCCATGACAAGCATTTACGATATAAGAGCTAGTCAAGGTATGCTTGCAGAGCCAGTGGCACCCCCACTTGCTGCTAGAGTTCCATGTGGACCTAGATCACCACTGTATTATAGAACCACTAGATCTTACCGCATGAAACAAAATTTACTGAAATACCCAACTCCCGTTGCAATACCTCCTAGAAGCATGAATCCACATGCGCCTGAGTTTGTACCTGGGAAAGCTTGGCAAACAAATCCTGGAGATAGAGATTTGAGTCCGAGCGAGTCAAATGCTTCGCTAGAGAAGAGCAATATGAAGGAGTTAGGTAAGGAATCCAACAACGAAAATGATCGTAGTTCTAAAAAGACTACCACTGAGACTGAGAAGGCAGAACTTGCAAGACAGATACTTCTGAGCTTCATTGTGAATTCGGTTCAGCAGAATGCTAATACTGGAAGTGAGCCTGCTATCAGTGATAATAAGTTTGACAGTTCTGAAAGTTCTTCAGATGCAATTGCACATGACAGTGCAATTATAAAAATTCTTTATGGAAATGAAGAAAAGACAAACCAAGATTCTTCAGCCAGTGAGCATGAACAGTCAAAAGCAACAGATGTAAATAAAAAGAAAAATAGTGATAGTGAAGGATTTATTGTTGTAACAAAGCGGAGAAGGAACAGGCAGTTTGCAAATGGGGTAACTGGGTTGTATAATCAACAATCAATTTGTGCTTCTGTTCGTTGAATAGAAAAGAGAGAGAAAATAGAGATGAAAAAAAAAAAAACACAGCGGAGAAGTGCTGTTCTTGTTATACAGTTTTTTTCAGTTGGACAAAGCCCTTCCTGTCTTCTTTTAACACTATAAATGGTTGAAAGACAATGTAGAAGTGAGTTTCTTGCCTTGATCTGTATTTAATTTTATTGGGTTATTGTCCATCTTGGTACATTCTATAATCGATGTAAAAATCTCATTTTTTCTCTGTTTTAGAGAATTTGTTTGATCAATAAATGCCAAGTTTCATTATTTTCTTTTTCTTATTTGGCTGTATAAAATCCCATTATTGTTTGTATTAACTTGGTCTGCCGAACAGAGGAAAGGAACTACAGTGACTTAAAATGTTGACACTTGACAAGAATTTTGTGCAGAAACCATAACAAGAATGCAGCAAAAGAACAGAACAGTCACAAAATTGGTTATGCTTGCTTTATTTACTACTGGGTTGAACCTTCAGTTTCTTTGATTAATTACTATTTAGAGAAATATCATCAAAGGCTTAGTGTTAGTAAGAAACACCTTCCATTTGATTGGCTGAGGTGACTTGCCCAAGCATTTCAACTAATCCCAGTTGCAGAACTACAAGTAGTTCAATTGAAATTATTATTATATTATTATTATTTTTATATTACATAGAATATTAACTAACTGCAACCAAAATTTTCCAGTCTGCACATACATCTTATCACTATGCAGTTTCTTTTTTAATGTTTTATTTTATTTTTTTTTTATTTTTTATTTTTGCAATAAAAGACTCTGAGTTCTTGTTCTTGGACAAGTTAATTGTTAGACTTTTCTTTAATTTATCTTATGCACTAGAAAGTCTTGGTTCCTAACATTTTCTTTTTTCTTTTAGTTGAAATAATCCACACCATTAATAAAAAGAAAGTCATTGGATACTATTAAATTAGTAGCACATTTGACTAACTAATTTTTAATTTCTTACTTGCAGAACAAGTAGTCTTGCTTGACAAAGCACTTTCATTACAATGCATCAGGAAATTTTAAGACAATTTCCTACCTCAACATTTTATCTAAGACTATAATTATTAACACAAATGTAAGTTTCTTGATGAGTGTGAACGAGAGAATTTTTCGACTTCCCTTTTAAATTGACTAATGCATATTTAAAGTTGTAAATGAACTCATCTAATCTATTCCGTACCAGAGACCAATTTGCAATGTAATAGCATATAAAATTAACCAAATTTATTAATCAATATTATTTTTTTTTCCCGTTGGATGTGTTATTGATCGATGGATATGACTATGTCTCACCTGAAAGGATTGAACATTGTGATTTTTAAATGAAAAAATGGCTTTCAACAGCTGATTATGTCCCTTTCAATGATGCAATAACATTATGCAGAAAATGAGTATATAAACCAAGTCAACCTTATTATAAACAAAAAGACTTGAGACAGAACAAAGGTCTGTAACTTCAGAAAAATGCTATTTCAATTACATTATGCTTCATATGGTAATATATTATATATAGTTAACCCTGATTAATATGTACTCTGTACCCATATATCATTCACTCGCTGAAAATTCCTGAACTACCTATCTCTCCGTAGTTCTCGCCACAATGAAGTACTACAATTATCTTTACCTTATTTTATTTTTCTTCTCTATGAGCTTGCAAGTGAATGCTTCAGGAAATGATACTGACCTGATTGCTTTGCTGAAGTTCAAAGAAGCAATAACAAGCGATCCAAATCGAATCTTGGACTCATGGAATGACTCAACCCATTTCTGTAATTGGTTTGGAATCTCCTGCAACTCTAAGGATCAAAGAGTCAAATCTTTAATTTTACAAGGCCAGAACTTATTTGGACCCATATCACCATATATTGGCAACCTGAGCTTCCTCAGCTTTATCAATCTCAAAAACAACAGCTTCTCTGGTCAAATTCCACAAGAAATTGGCAAGTTATCTGTTCTACAGTATTTCTTTGTCACTAATAACTCATTCGAAGGCGAAATTCCAAGCAATTTATCCCTGTGTTCTCAACTTAGGAAAATTGATTTACAGGGAAACAACTTTTCAGGAAGAATCCCATCAGGAATTGGTTCTTTAGTTCAGCTTCAGGAGCTTTGGCTTGGAAAGAATAATCTAAATGGAGAAATTCCAGCTTCTTTAGGCAACCTTTCGTCGCTAAATGTCTTCTATGTCACATTTAACAATTTGACAGGAAATGTTCCTGATGATATTGGAAGATTAAAGAGGTTAAGGACTTTCGCCATAGGTGCTAATCAATTTTCTGGTATAATCCCTCCATCTATTTTTAATATCTCATCTTTAACTAAGTTTCTAGTTACACATAACCATCTAAATGGTAGTTTGCCACAAAATATAGGCTTCACTCTCCCAAATCTTGATTTCTTTGGCATTGGTGAAAACGATTTTTTTGGGTCAATCTCCAATTCTTTATTCAATGCCTCTAAATTGGAAATTATTGATCTTGGTTGGAATAATTTTGTTGGGAAAGTTCCATTGAATATTGGGAACTTAAAAAATCTTTGGAGGATTAGACTTCATGGGAATAATTTAGGGAGTAATTCAAGTAATGACTTGGATTTTATTTCCTATATTACAAATTGTACTAAATTGAAAATCTTAGATTTTGGTAGAAACAATTTTGGAGGTCTTTTTCCCAATTCTGTTGCAAATTTGTCTACTGAACTAAGTTTATTTTATTTTGGGCGTAATCAAATTAGAGGCACAATTCCTTTAGGGTTAGAAAACTTCATCAATTTAGTTGGGTTAGTCATGCACTATAATCTTTTTAGTGGTGTTGTTCCTTATTATTTTGGGAAATTCCAAAAATTGCAAGTTTTAGATTTAACTGGAAATAAATTTTCAGGTGAAATTCCATCTTCTTTAGCTAACTTAACTCAATTGTCTATTCTCTTCTTATCAAGAAACAGATTCGAAGGAAACATTCCTTCAAATTTTGGGAACTTAAAAAATCTGAATTGCTTACTCCTTTCACAAAATAACCTTAGTGGAGCCATACCCCATGAGATTCTCAGCCTTTCTTCTTTATCACAAGCATTAGACTTGTCACAAAACTCATTAATGGGTAATTTACCTCAAGAAATAGGGAAGTTAACTAGCTTAACAACACTACTCCTTTTTGGAAATAATCTCTCAGGTGAAATTCCTACAACCATTGGAAATTGTTTGGGTTTAGAATATCTTTATATGCAAGATAATTACTTTCAAGGAATTATCCCACCTTCTTTAGCTTCTCTAAAAGGCCTTCAATATTTAGATCTTTCACAAAACAATTTGTCAGGAGAAGTTCCAAAAGGTCTGGAAAGCATTCAGTTTTTAGTATATTTGAACCTTTCTTTCAACAGTCTTGAAGGTGAAATACCAAATGGAGGAGTTTTCCAAAATGTAACTGCATTGTCACTAATTGGAAACAATAAACTTTGTGGTGGTGTAGAAGAGCTTAATTTGCCAAAATGTCCAAAAATGGAGGTCAAGAAAGGGAAGTCACTTGCATTTAAGCTAGCAATCATAAGTTCTTGTTTGGGGGCCTTATGTGCTTTCTTCATGTTAGCTTTTATTCTTCTGTTCTACAAGAGGTCAAAATTAGAAAAGAACAGAAATTCTGAGTCCTCCATAATGGACAGCAACCCTGAGGGGTTAGCTTGTGATAAACTGAAGATATCTTACAGTGACATCTTTCTCGCAACAAATGGGTTCTCTTCGAGCAATTTAATCGGATGTGGAAGCTTTGGATCTGTATATAAAGGATTTCTTCATCAAGTAAGAAGGCCAGTGGCTATTAAAGTTATTAAGCTTCAAGTAAGAGGAGCTTCTAAGAGTTTCAAAGCTGAATGCAAAGTTTTAATGAACATTCGCCATCGAAACCTTATCAAGATGTTGGGATATTGCTCTGGTGTGGATGGCAGAGTCAATATATTCAAAGCTTTAGTCTTTGAATTCATGGGAAATGGGAGCTTAGACATGTGGTTGCATCCTGACAATCAATCCAAGAACTTAAGCCTTGTCCAGAGACTAAACATTGCTCTTGATATAGCACAAGCATTACATTATCTTCACGACAATTGTAAAACGGCAATCGTTCATTGTGATTTGAAGCCTAGCAATGTTCTTCTAGATGATGATATGGTTGCTCATGTCTGTGATTTTGGACTAGCAAAGCTCCTCTCAAATTCTCAAAGCCAATTCAGCACAAATGGAATGAAAGGAACTATTGGTTATGCTGCTCCAGGTATATTTTAATTTCTCCATTTGATCTGAAACGAATTGCATAAAATTTTATTTATACACATTGCTATGTTATGAATTGCAGAATATGGAATGGGCTGTGAAGCATCAAGAATGGGGGATGTGTATAGCTATGGGATTCTTGTACTAGAGATGTTTACAGGAAAAAGACCAACGGATGAAATGTTCAAAGATGGTTTAAATCTCCATGATTTTGTGAAGCAAGCGTGGCCGAGAAGACTACTGGAGATTATAGATCCAAATATTCTAGCAGAAGAATCAAAAGCAGCAAGAATAGCAAGTGAAAAAGATGTTCAACATCCATTAGTAGAGGAAGAAGATGAAGGGATTGAGAAAACAAGCAAGATGTCAGAAAATGTGCAAGAATGCTTAGTTTCAGTATTTGAAATTGGGCTTAGATGTTCAGCAGAATCAGCTAGACGAAGAATCAAAATGAGTGATGTGGTCGAAGCACTCGATTTGATCAAGCGTGATTTTCTTGAAGGAAGCAATCCAACAACTATTAGCCAAGATTTATAGAAGATTCAATGTTTTGGGCCATTTGGTCAAATTCAACCCACTTTGATTTCATTACCTTCTGCACAATTTCTTAATTTGAGCATTTTGATTGTTTTCAGTTCGGTCACCATTTCTTGATTACAAATTACTAAACAGTATTACTTTTATATATTTCTTCTCAAAAAAAATTACCTTATATATATATATAGCCATATATATAATTGTATACATTTATTATAAAAATTATAATCAATTAAGCATACAATTGCATTAGTATTGTAATAGTGTTTTTTTTTTTATAAATCACCAACATCCGGATCCTTCCCTTAAACAATTTATCAACATTCAGGAGGAATTTCAAAGGGTCTAGAAAATATTAAATTTTTAATATATATCTGAATCTTTCTTTCAATAATATTCTTGAAGGTGAAAACCAAATAGACATTCCAAAATGTGAGTGCATTGTCACTAATTTGAAACAATAAGTTTTGTGATGGTGGAGAAGAGCTTAATTTGCTAAAATGGCCAGAAAAGGAGATCAAGAAAGGGAAGTCACTTGCGTTTAAGCTGGTAATCATAATTTCTCGTTTGGTGGCTTCATGTGCCTCGATGCTAGCTTTTATTCTTGCATTTAAGCCTTGTTCAGAGACTAAACATTGCTTTTGATGCAGCACTTGCATTACATTATCTTCACGACAATTATAAAACAACGATTGTTCACTGTGATTTGAAGCCTAGCAACATTCGTCTAGATGATGATATGGTTTGCTCGTGTGTGTGATTTTAGTAAAGAAAAGCTCCTCTCAGATGAATATTATAGATGCAAATATGCTGGCAGAAGAATCAAAAGCAGCAAGAATAGCGAGTGAAGAAGATGATCAACTTCTATTAATCGAGCAAGAAGACGAAGGGATCAAAGGCATTGAGAAAATAAGGAAGATGATAGAAGTGTGCAAAAAAAAAGCTTAGTTTCTTAATTTGAAAATGGGCTTAAATGTTCATCAGAACCAGCTAGAGAAAGAGTCCACTGAAGTTTGATCAAGAATGAGTTTCTTGAAGGAAACAATCCAAGCTCTATCAGCAAAGATTTATAGAAGATTCAAGGTTTTGGGCTATTTGTTCAAATTTAACTCAAAAAAAATAAAAATTAAAAAGAAAGTGATGGTTCAGATTTATATAGCCAAGTCACATCAAACCTACAGAACTCGATCTTTGTTCAATCACTTCGTTGCCACTAATTAGGTCACAGGCCCACGTTACCGAGTCCGATCTGTTGAAGTTGAAGTAAACCTATTTTAGGATTTTTTTTTTTTTTTTTTTGAAAAATAGCCAATTTGATTATAGGTGATCACTAAAAATTATAAAAAAACCTTTTTATTTTTTCTTTTTTAATTACTTATTAATGTTATTATCTCCTACTACATCCAAAAGACAGCAAAGAAGTTCAACTTGAATTTGTGAAGCTAATTTTAAAATTATTAGATTATTTATTAGACTTTTAATGGTAATAGTAATATTAAAAAAAAATTTACTATGCAGCGAAAATTCAGTCCATGACAATTCAGAGACAATTGGAGCAAAGATGAAGAAGGAAAGAACGCACAGCTGTCCTTTTCTTATTAGACTTGTAGCCATTAAGAATTTCAAAATCTAGGAAGTTCCTTCCTTCCTTCTATCTATGTCACTGTCCCTAAACTTGACTTCAATTCACTTTAACTTTCACTTTCACTTACCCTTTCCCTTTCCGGCGAAAGTCAACATTCTCTCAATTTGTTCTTGAAAAGACCCTTGCCCACTCAGTAATAAATAATTAACTCATTTCCAAATTTTAACCTTTTTGACAGCTCAAGTCAACCAGCCCACTGTTTTTCTTGATATGACTTGCCCTACCAATAAATGTCTATTTTTACATTAATAAATGTTTGACTTGAGATTGCCAAATTTTCAAATTTGAGATTTGAGATAAAATTCAACAAATTTACAGATTTTATTTATTTTTTATTTGCATACATTTTTTCACTCTTCAACACCAACTATAATCATATAAAGGATTTGTTCTGCAATTGTTTTGAACAACATTTAAATTAATTTTTAATATTCAAATAGTATTTTATAAAAAATTAATCCGTATTTTATAAAAAATTAAATATTATTAAAACAGTTACTAGCTGTCAAATATATCTAAAATCACGCTAATAAAATAACTATCAGCGATTGACACAAAGTTAATTTTACTAAACATGTCTAAAGTCCGCCAAAGTCATCGAAAGTAGGAATTCTATCCCTTTTGGGTTTTCCGCGACGTAAGTAATATTGGGCTATTAAACTTAGGATAGGGATACCTGTAATATAAATTAAAATAAATTCCTTTTTTTGAATTTTAATTTTACACGTTTGAGAATATGTCTATTTTCACTGATTTACCATGAAATTGATAATTTTTTTTTTGGACCACTTGTTAATTCATAATTAACCCATGTATTATTTATTTTTACCTCTTCTGCAGATGATTTTATAATGCATTCCAGTCTGGGAAAAGTGAATCCACAGTAGAATTCTTTGCCAAAAAGAGAAGTGAATCTCAGCCATCCATCTAAAAAGAACAGCTGAGATTAACCTATGTTTTTGAAAATTTGAAATATACCATACAATGAAGATAATTTAGTACATGCAGACTCCTGATACATGTGTGGCAGTCACTTTACAATAATGTCACAGACTCACAGTACTGCCAAAGTGAAAGTGGGAAAGTATTTTTCATTAAATACGAAAGGACGAATCCTAGCCGTTGGTTTGTCAGACAATGGCGCCGCTTGCTTCCTGCATGTTACTGTTGTCATTAAAATCCAACGGTTCCAACCTTTTTACAGTCATCACAGTTGATAGATTTACCGGCGCAGTAGATTGGATTCTGGTCACGTGCTCCATAGGACCCTAGCGCGTTTGGCATCTAAGAAGAATTAGTAGGTAACAACTACAATTTACCTTTAACCAGGAAATTTCAATCCTAATATTAATTAGGTTTACATTTTCACTCCATTAATCAACTCACAGAAAATAAAAACTATTTACAGAATATATTCGACAAAATTTGATATTATTTAGTTTAATAGTAGCTAACTGTTTAACTAGCAGTTCATCAAACGATATAAAGAATTAATTTCATAATTTACACTCTCAAACTCTAAATATTAAATACTAATATAATGTTTTATGCCATCAAACACTATAAATAATAAAAAGTATTGACTTATAAAACATGAAAAGATATTAACGAATACCTTAAATTGAATCAAGTCACTAACTTTTTTTTTTACATGTCTCCTTAACTCATTGAAAATATTAATAAAATCTCTTATTTAATAAAAAATTATAAATATTATTATAAAAAAATAATTATTTACATATCTAAATTAAAAAATCTCGCAAATATATTTTAGTACATTAAAAAAATAACAAGCAAAAAAATGGACAATGTACGGAGGGAGTACATCACAAATATAAAGCTGAGCATTATTCCCAAAAATAAACATATAAACATATTAATAATTTGTTAACACATATTGTGAGGAGATAGTTGAAATTACTAAAAGTAAGCATATTTAGAGGGTCTAAAGTACAACCATAGGCCACATGCACCGACCATTTCTGTTGGAACATGAAATTACCATCCTAATTAACAGTTAACTTAAGATAATTAATCAAAATTTAACAAATCAGAATACCAAATCAATCCACATTAAATATCCTTGATAACTAATTAGCCTCCACCTAGATTTATTAGTAGATTAATCCTAATTAATTCAAGAACAAGAACCATGATCTTGACTATCATTATTATCTCTAGGAGAACTCAAAGGAAAAAGAGGCAGCAATTCAGGAGGATCAGCTCCTCTAGGAGTATTCAGAGGACTTGGATGTAAATAAAACCCTTTCTCAGCAATTGCTCTCTCTTCTTCCTCTCTAGGACTCCCACGCGCAAATAAATCTTCACAAGGTGACCTCGGGCTCACACGCGCTGCCAAGAAATCTAAAGTTGACACCGGAGAAACCATGAAACCTCGCTGTCTAAACTGGAAGAAATCAGCTGGATGCTCCAGACTGTTGTTAATGGTAGAATTATTACTGCTAAGATTGATTTGAAGGTTCTTGACGCTTTGTCTCCTTTCTTGAAGCTTGAATGCAGGTCTTTTAGGGCCAGGAATGGCGGTAGGTCGGCTTGGGTGGGTTAGTGGAAGCTTTTGGGTTGATGGGTCGTCGGGAGCTCCGGTGAGTTTTTGAACTATGGTACGAAAAGTTGATGGGTCAGCTTGGACGAAGGTGGTGTTTGGTGAGGTTGGGTCGGATCCATATGCAGGTGAATTGTGGTGCATGTTCTTGTTTCTGTTTCTTGTTTTGCTTGGGCAAGGAGAAGGGAAGAGTGCGAGAGAGAGGAGAAGAAGGAGAGCTTTTGAAGAGTTTGTCTTTGAGCTGCGTTTGTGTTTTGGATTTGGTTGCTTTGAGATTTGAATGGGGACAATGTTTTGTGGGGTTGAATGTCAGAAAGAGATATGCGTACTGAATAGTAGTAATACTTTGGTTTGGAAATGAGGACTACTTGTTCTATTTCCACAATGGTTTTGGTATTTGTAGAGTAATTGTTTGGTGGGAGATAGCTATTTCTTGTGTCAACAAGTTGTGTTTTCTGTTATAATATTTTGAGTACACGTTTAACTTTAGATGTAGAGGACGGTCCTACATTCTAAGGCCTAAGTTCAATTGCTTAATCATTGTCATTCTATTATTATATACATTAATAAAATTTCTTCGTTTATACTCAGATACATCCGTGAACGTCTGATTTAATCTTGATGTATATAATGAATAAGTTTTTAATTATTGATTAATAATTAATTAATAGAATATTTATAAGAAAGTAATTAAAGCAGATAGCTAACTCTAATTGAGAATGGATTGTGAGATGACAAGCATTTATAGCTTTTGAAGTCTAAATATCCCACTAATAAAGCAATTGATTATAGATGGGTAGAAGTTGAATATCTAATGCAATAATAATAACGAACCAAACAAAAAAAGAAAGAACTTTCAATTTCACAACCGAAAAAGAAAAGAAAAATAGAAAAAAGGGTGTGGAAGGAGTAAGAACAATAATTGCATGGAGAGAAAGAAATAGGAATGAGCTGGCAATGGATGATGAGTCATGCAGGGTCAGCGGTGTTAAGCATTGAAACAAGAAACGAGGAAGGAGACGACTTTGCAGCAAGGAAGCACAGTGGTCAGAGAGAGATACCTCTACCTCAGCCTCAGGAGTCTCTCTCTCTCTCTCTCTCGTGCCTTTACCTTGTAAATCTATACCATACGATACGTGTTTTTGTTTTCTCTTTCTTTATTTTTTCTGCAATGGTAAAACTTTCTCTGGCTTTTTCTTTCGCTGCGTTTGCGTGACGGATTCCACTTTGACATTTTAGAAAGGAAAATTAAAGTTGATGGATTATTTTTGTTTCAGGTCCTTTTTGAATAATTTTGCTTTGTTGCCTTCTTTCTTTTTAGTTTCTTTGCTTTACTCCTCCTTCTTTTTCTTTCTTTTTATCTTTTGATTGATTGCTTTCTTGGTTTGGTTTGGTATTCTCTTCTTATGCTTTCTTGAAAATTTTGGTAGTTTCTTAATTTATAGGAGTCTTTAAGTTTCTTTTTCCTATTAATTATTCCTATTCCTTTTTTCGATTGCATGACATATTGCATATTCTCTCATTCTTTCTTCCTTATCATATTGTATTTTTTCCGTTAACGTACATAGTTAATTTGATGCTCGAATTATTAATGATATTCAAATAAAATCGTTCCGTTGAGATTTTGTTTTTTTTTTATCATATAATTTTTAGGTTCTTCACTAGTTTTTTCACTTCATTTTAAATACGAGTATGAGATTGATCTCATTTTTATTCATGACCGTCTCTTTCCTTTTATCACATTATTATTTGACTTAATATATAAATTTATGCTCTAAATTTTATTATTTATTGTAATACTCTCAATTTTTTATTTTTGACTCATAAATCATTTCAACTTAGAAACTTACATTTATTAAATACTTAAATTTACAAAGTTAATTATTTATTAAGCATTTCAACTTACAAATTAGATTAAATAAACATTTATTAAATAATTGAGACTGCTAACCACATATCAAATTAACATTTTACATGTAAAAATCAAAAATTTTAAAAAATTACTATTTTTAGTGTGAAAATGCGTTCTACGTCATCAAAATTTACACAATTTATTAATGTACAGGATAAATCATTTATAAAGTTTAGAACGTTGCAAGATTAAAATTATAAAGTTTACAGGTGAATTTATATATTCGTTGATTATTATCTATTAGTCAAATATGTATACATTTTTAGAAGTAAGGTGATGCTCTAGATCAACTTTTTCTTGTGTCAATTATTGAAATTACAAAATTTGATAAATAAGAAAAAATCATATTGATTTCTTAATGTGAAAAATCAAATCTGATTAATAAGGTTTCTTATTAATTAGTCATATTGCTATAAATGGAGGGGAGAAGATTGAAGAAGTATCATGATGATAAGGGAAATGGTCCCCCGTAAATATTATGTTGTCTTGCATTTCTGCTAATTATGGTTTAACAACCGTTATTATTTCATGGTGGAATAAAGCTATATTCACCTTCAGGAGTTCAGAAAAATACAAAATATGAAAAGACAACAATTATTTATTTTTTTATTTTTGTCTTTTTCACTTATTAATCATTACTTATATGAAAACAATTGTTATATATTGATTATAAAAGCTTGTGTACATCAATCTCTTGATGAGACTATTAATGCAAGAAAAAGGCATTTATAATTAATGTTGGTTAATACGGATTAATTTCTTCTTCACATTTGAGTAAGAAATTTTAAATTTAAGTCTTCGTAGTCATAAGTTTTCACTTTAAAAAAAAAAAAGATAAAATTATATCGTGTAACTCATAATATTATTTTAACTTTAAATTTTTAAATCAAAAAATTAAGACTAATCAGAGGTATTCTTCACATGGTTGAAATTAGATTGTCTTTAATAACAACTTTTTATGTAATTTTTATTAAAACGCTAAATACTATTTTTTATAGTATTAAGTAACATAGCGTTTAAATTAATTTTTAGAAATTAAAGTAACGTTTTATAGAAGATTAGCCCCTATAATATTTAACTTTTAGCTTATGAAAAGCTACTAAAACAAATATTAGCTACCAAAACAACTAATTTTGTCGAATAGTCCCTTGAATTTTAAACAATGGAAAGCTAAAAATATAAATAAAGTTGCATTTTAAATATTGGGGACTAATATCAACTACCAATTTGGCCAAAGGATGATGTGCTCGATCTTTTAAGCAACATCTAGAGTTCAAATTATAGCGTAATGAATGGAGAAAATTAGTTTGGTATGGTGGCGGACCGCCCCCATTATGCAAGCATTTGTAGAATCTGAATTTGGATTAGTTGGTTGTGTCGGATTTTTTAAAATATCGGGGACCAACTGATATATTTTTTAAAAAACAAAAAATTTAAGAAGAAAGTTGATTAAATTTTTATAAGTTTAGAAACCATGGTCCTCCAAAAGATTGTTCTGCCCCTAATTCTGTAACTAATTTACGTACACTGATGAAAGGAAATTTCTGGGCGACCTTAATTCTGTAAATATTCATTTTGGCCTGGTTAATTTATAAGTGACTGCATTCCATGTTTAATAAACTAAATTAGAACCCAATATAGTTAAGGTATACAATGCACCAAAAAGGAATAATTAAGGAGATATAAATTATAGTAATTAACAACCAAAAGAGACCATGTAAATTGTAATGAGGTAATTAATTAAAGACGACTAAAACCTCACCCACCCATCGTAGCCAACCTAACTACCGACCACCGCCAACTTTGTGGCCGTCCATCTAAAGTTGGCTAAAAAAATTGGTAAAGTTAAAAATAGTTGTTAACTACTTGAATCAAGACTTGGAAGCCAACGATTTATTTTTTAGTTTTATAATCGTAAACGTCCGTCTTATTTTATTTGTACAGTTTGATAAAAACACATATATTGAAAATTAAGTTAACATAAATCATTTTATTTTTTTTACCCTTAACTCATGATACTGATAAAAGTTTTTCATTTAATAAATAATCACAAATACTATTAAAAAAAATAATTACTCAAGTGTATAAATTTATAAACTTTGCAAATATTTTAGAACATCTAAAAAATAAATAATAAGCAAATAAATTAGGATGGATGAAGTATTTATTTTTATTATTTGGTATTGCCCAAATTTCAGAAAATTACAAAAAGAAACTGAAATTACTTAAATTGATTAATAATATGTATATGCAAGTCAAAGGAAGTAGAAGATTAACCAATGGCTACTTAGATGGCAAAAGGACACCCAATGATATGAGTCAATAAGTGGAGGACAGTATGATTAATTAGCATAATGAACTAGATTGCAAATAAATAATTACTAAAGGGTTGTGTTCTAACTTACTATATTTAATAAATTAATCTTGCCTGCCTAATTAACAACCCACTTAATTGGTGAACATGCTTACATAATTAATATTATTAATAACATGGTTCTTGATTATCCGGTGGAGAAATCACTTTTGCTTCGAGAACAACGGTAGAATGTTATATACTACGTGCTTTCAATCTTTGGTGGAGTTGGCAAGAATCAAATGGAATAGCAAGTATTGACCTTAAAGCATAATTAGTAAATCAATAAACAAATCAACTTACTTAATTATTTGTTCTCCTTCCACTTTAAATAAATTTGTTTGCTCTAATCCTTATGAAATTTTGTTTCTTTAAAGATTTATGTGTAATTAACACGAATACAATCATTTTTTTTAGAAAGTACTACACCGTTTTTATTATTAGAGTAAAATATAATGAAATAATAATACTTTGTCAATTTTTATTTATCATTTAAAGTTTTTGCATAATATTAATAAAGTCATTAAACCACTTGAATTATAACAAAATGTCTTTTAATTTAATTTAATTTAATTATCTTTACCTTTGGTAATTACTCCGGTCTCAACAATTCTCTCCATAATTTGTGAATAGGCTTAATTATAAATTTAATATTTAAATTATGCGAAAAGTTCTATTTTAGTGTAACCTTTGCGATCGGCTGTTTAAATTCATTAAAAATTTTCGATCTGTAGCTTGCATGGATGCTGAAGGAAATACAACTAAGACATATGAGGCCCACCCCATATATACAAATAAGCTGATTAGAACGCCACTAGGCTTCCACGTCATACCTTTTGACCCTATAGATTTAGATATTTATATACTATAGATGATAACTTGTTCTGAGAAAAAAATCAAAAAATTTGCTGTGTAACAAGGAATTGTTGCCATTCACCAGCAAGATTAATGGGCAATTATATTATTGCTTCCAAAAGATCTATATGTAATAAGACAAAGATGAGAACAGACGACACAAAACCTGAAAATAAAGTACCACCTCCACGACCAAATTGTAAGCAACAAATATATTAATTTGGATTGTCTATGAAGAATCAAGAACCAGTCTTTTTAAAGAATTCTTAGGAAATCACTCAATAACACAAAGACTCCAAAAAACAAAAATAATAAACCAAAGAACTAGGAGAGGAAGAACTCAACCGCTTATTTACAGCCACAGTTACAACACACTCAAAATCTCCAACATCCAGACCAAAACCTAAATCAATAACCAAACTTGTCTAAATAAATAAATTAAGAAAAAACTAATAAAATTTGCAATATTCATTCAAGAAACTATTCGAAAAGCCAAATGTTGTGGAGAGAGACCATTAGATTCTAAGAAACTTCTCTCTAAAAACTTTGCAACGACGCCATAGCCACTCTCTCCCTACTGTTAACCCAATTTAATTCTCTCGCAACCCATCATCTCTCTTCCATCTCGCCACACCATATTGGCGTCGCCGGAAAGAAAGTGGAATGGGAAGGGGACGGCGCTGCAATTGTGAAATAGAGGGGAAAGGAAAGATTTGGTCCTCTCTTAAAATCTTAAACGATGGTTATACACCTTGGTTTGGTTCACCTCAGATTCGATTCAATCTGAACTACACACAGTTCTTGATTTGCTCTTGGTTTTGGGTTTGAGTTTGAAAATCCAACTCGGTATCACTTGTCGTTCTAATTGAATTTCAGCTTGCCACGTAAGCCGAAAATACCCCGATTAAAATATTTTTTGGGATTTAAACACTTGATTACAAACGTTTTCCGTTAAAACAATAAAATAGAAAATTTTCAAAAATTGAGATAATAAATTTATAATTATCTCTTATAAATAAAATTAAGAGAGAGAAAAATGGAATTGATAATATATATATTTTAGGAAATAAAAAAATATTGTTTTTTTAGTGAAAATAAATGTAAAACTGAAAAAAAATTAATTAATGTTCTTAAATTTCTCAAAATGACAAATAATTTTGGATAAAACAACTTCTAAAAAACAACACTTAGAAATCAAGTGAGAGAATAAAGTTTTTGATGCTAACTTTGTTCCATAACACTTGTCAGGTTTGAGAAAATAATTTATTTTAAAATACTTATCATATTTGTGGTTTCAAGGAGTAATAAATCTTTTTTACATGTTTACTTTTTGTATATGACCAATAATTATTCCTTCAATTTAATAGTTTTTTAGAGAATTAATATTAAATTAAAGATAATACAGTTAATTTATTCGATAATTTACTAGAACTTATACACATTTAATGGTTTTCTTAAAGAACGTGAAATTTTAAATATGACAAGTATTATGAAATAAAGGTAGTACAAGACAAAGACCATAAATTGCTAAGTTATTATTCCAAACATTGTAGATTTACATATTTTTCTTCTAAAAAGAAATAGGCTTATTTAATTTTAAAGTATTTATCTTTGTTATTATTGGTGGTTTTTTTTTTTTTTTTTTTTTTTTTTTTTTTGGTGTGTCAAACTTGCAGAGCTTGAGACGGAGGTGCCTCAGGGCCTCATTTGAATTTGCAGTTGGACAAGTAAGTTCAATTAAAATGGGCCTCCAACAGATTTCAGCCCACCAGTTGATTTCTGAAGAATTTATTCAAAATTATTGTTTATCTTATCTAACCTGGTTTGAATTTGCAGTCTAACCTGGTTTCTTCTTCTTACTGTTGTTTGAACTCTGAAACAAACACTGCGTCGTTTTGGAAGGGGCATCTTTTCCCCGTCGAAAGTTTTCCCTCCAATGTGGAAGACAGGAAACGTTTCCGGGAAACTTTTGCGTCGGTTAAGGATGGGAAAGTGGGGCAACAGCAATCCAAATATGAGTTACCCATAGAAGTAGAACAGAAGGAATTCTTCTTTTTTCAATCTGTATTAAAAGAAAATTAATTCAATATTCGCTATTTTCTGTTTAAAAAAAAGATTTTGTTTTTATTTTGAATTTGATGATTGACTTGACTTGAATTAAATGTATTTTATGGTTGTTCCTTATTGACGTTTCAAACTTCTTTATTAAATACAGATTACATACGATATTTGACTTTCATGGATGGAATTCTTAGCTTATAAAAGTTATGATAATATCAAACAGAAATTATAAAATTCATTAACAATTGAAAGTTTTCATTAATTTTTTAAAAATAATTAAAGTCTTCATCAGGCTGTAAGTAATTCAAAAGTCTTCCACTAGTTTACTTTACAGTTCTGTTGTGTTGCATTTTCTGGGTATCACATACTTTCTTGCCATTTTTATGTATAAAGAAACTCTTTTGCTACTTGCTAGTGATCAGAAGTTTGTTACTCCTAATTAGGTAGTAAGTACTCTGCCTTTACAATGGAGAGGCTCTTTGTTAAGTTTTCATTATGGGTTTTTATTATTTTGGTTCAAATGAATGCATACAAAGCTTGTTTGGAACAAGAGAGGATAGGTTTACTCCAAATCAGGGCATTCATAAAATCAAATTGTGAGATTCAAGATAATCTTGACTCATGGGTTGATGACAGAATAAGCACCAATTGTTGTGATTGGGATAGAATTACATGCAATTCTACCTCACAGCGTGTGATTGTGATCTCTCTCAACTTCACAACAGGATCAAAGTTGGGTAGCCCTGACGGATTTTGTAGCCTAAATCTCTCTTTATTTCACCCTTTTGAAGAACTGCTCAGCCTTGATCTATCTCATAATGCGTTTGATGGCTGGATTGACCATGAAGGTATATATATATATATATATATATATATATACTTGTTGCTCTTAATGGGATAAATCCTTGGGGTTTGCGGAATCTTTTCAACTACATTAACTTGCCAGTTTTTGATACACTTGTATCACTTAATACTGATTTTTTTTTCATAAGCGTTGCTTGTTCTAATTTACTCCATGAACTGTTCAAATACATTCAAAAGGTTAGACAAGAGAACTTAGTGGATGCATAGGAACACAACATTTCTACTTTAAGGATGGGAATGCTTTTTCAAAAGCACACGGTTAATGCATCTCCTAGGTGAGGGAATTTTATTGACACTTCTAGTCAAATTGTGTGTGTGGAACATTGTAATATCTATTACTCGAATTATCAATTGAGCTAAATTGTTTTAACTGGCTATTAACATAATCAGTATTCTGTGCAGGTTTTGAAAGATTATCAAGCTTGAAGAAGCTACAGGTCTTAGATCTGGGTTCTAATTACTTCAACAGCAGTATCTTATCATCTGTGAGTTCTCTTGTATCACTTAAGACCTTGGTTCTTAGAAGCAATGGAATGGGTGGTTCATTCCCTAGTAAAGGTATGTTTCTTGATGTGGTGATCTTCAAAATGATCCACTTTAATTTGATACCTAATCTGAATTAGTTATTTATGCTTTTTCCTTTTCCACAACTGCATGGTTCAGAATTGGGTGGTTTGAAAAACTTGGAAACATTAGATATGAGTTATAATCTATTCAATGGAACACTCCCAATGGAAGGTACATACCCTCATGAGTTCTTTATTTTGGCTGCTCCATCTTCTGATCTTATATTTTTCCGAAACAGTCACTATTTACTAAATGTATTTTGAGGTACAAAATTAGTTACCTGAAACATAATAGGGACTTCACATTTTTCCTATTATGTTTCATTTGTTTTTTAACATCACAGGGACTTCACATCAGAATTTATGCTTATTGCCTTTTCTTGAAAATTCGAACCTCACAAATTTAGAGGGAGAACTTTAATTAGCAGTGTGATATGAAAAACTACAGTTCATCACTAGTGCTGATTAAGGTTATTTTCCAACGTTTTATCAGCTTTTGTTTTAATATACTGTAGGATTGTGTGGATTGAAAAGCCTTGTTGAGTTGGGTCTCAGTACTAATCAGTTTTCTGGTCCTCTTCCTCAATGCATCGGCAACTTGACTAACCTCCAAGTTCTTGATCTGACATCCAATCTGTTTGGTGGCAACCCACTATCTGTTGTTTCTGAAATCAAATCCCTCAAGTACTTGTTTCTTTCTGGTAATAAGTTTGAAGGCTCATTCTCATTTAGTGCTTTGGCTAACCACTCAAAACTTGAGATATTTCAGCTTTCATCAGGAAATGAACTTTTAGAATTGGAAACAGAAACCCATGGTTGGCTCCCTAAATTTCAACTGAAGATCATTGACTTGCCAAATTGCAACTTCAATGTGCAAACTAGAAAAGTTCCTAGCTTTCTTCTCTATCAGTATGACATACGCTTCATTGATCTCTCTCACAATAATTTGTTTGGAACATTCCCCAGTTGGATCTTACAGAATAACTCAAAGTTAGAAGTTATGAATGTGATGAACAACTCATTCACTGGACCCCTTCAGTTGCCAAATCTTAAGCATGATTTAGTTGAGTTTGAAATTTCAAGCAACAACATCACTAATAAGCTGCCTAAGGAGTTTGGTTTCGTCTTCTCAAATCTAATCTATGTAAACCTGTCAAAGAATAGTTTTGAAGGTAATATTCCTTCTTCAATTGGTGAGATTATAGGACTATCTATTCTGGATTTGTCCAATAATAATTTCTCTGGAGAGTTGCCAGGAAATCTGTTTGTGAATTTGTCCATTCTAATTGCACTAATTCTATCAAATAACAATTTTCATGGGAACATTTTTCCCAAGTATGTGAACTTGCCAGAATTGTATGTATTAGATATGAATAACAACAGCTTCAGTGGGAATGTAAGTGTAGACTTACTGAACATTCCTGGTTTATCTGTTTTGGACATATCAAGTAACAAAGTATCAGGTAGAATTCCGATTCAGCTATGTAATCTGAGTAGTATTGAGATTTTAGACCTCTCAAAAAATATGTTATTTGGATCTTTGCCTTCTTGCTTCAATGCTTCGTCATTGCGGTTTCTGTTTTTGCAAAAGAATAGTCTAAATGGTTTGATACCACATGTGATATCTAGAAGTCCTGATTTAGTGGCTCTTGATCTGAGGGATAACAAGTTTTCTGGAACTATTCCATCTTGGATCAGTCAACTTTCCACATTGCGCGTGCTTTCATTGGGAGGGAATGCATTAAGTGGTAATATTCCTACCCAGTTGTGTCAATTGAGAAATTTGAATATCATAGATCTTTCTCGCAATTCATTTCATGGTTCAATACCTTCATGCTTCAACAATTTATCATTTGGGATGACGGGAGAAGATGAGTTTCAGTCTGCTTCTACTGGTGTGGCGTTTGCTGAACCAGTTAGCTCTTCTGCTCAATACAATGCTACTCTTGAATTGGATCTGCCTGGCCTATTTCCATGGTCGTCCCCTTCAGATAATGTAAAAGTGGAATTTGCAATGAAGAATAGATATAACTCCTACCTTGGTTACATTATCAACTCAGTGGCAGGAATAGATTTGTCACGGAATGAGTTAACTGGCAGCATTCCTCAAGAACTTGGAGATCTCGGTAAAATTCTATCATTGAATTTGTCTCATAATCACTTAACAGGATCTATACCTGTTAGCTTTTCAAATTTGAAGAGCATTGAGAGTCTAGATCTTCACAACAACAATTTGAGTGGTGAAATCCCTACTCAACTAGCTGCGCTGAACTTTTTAGGAACCTTTAATGTTGCCTACAACAATTTGTCTGGTAGAATTCCTGATAAAGCGCAGTTTGGGACATTCAGTGAAAGCAGTTACAGAGGTAACCTTGGTCTTTGTGGAGATATCATTCATAGGAGTTGCAACCTTAAAGAAGCTCCATCAGGAATTGATGCAGAAGAAGAAGAAGAAGAAGAAGGTGCTATTGACATGGAGTGGTTCTACTGGAGTCTCTGTGCATCCTATGTTACAATCCTAATGGGGTTAGTAGCAATTCTGTACGTAAACAGGCGTTGGCGCATGGTGTGGTTTTACTACGTTCATGTCTGTATTTATTCAATTTTTGGAATTGAATTCTACTACTAATCATCTGTCTATGCAAAAATGGATGCTTCTGCTACTACCTTGAAGAATAATATATATTTTTATTATTTTTCTTCTTCTATTATTTCATTTCCTTCAGCATTTGCTTTCCTCTACTCTCTAAACAAAGTCTAAAGTTTTACATTTTCCAAACAAATTTTCTTTCTTTCATTATATCCAAATACAAAAATAGAAAAAAACTATTAAAAGAAAATTGATAATTTTTCATTATTTTTTCCACCAAACTTGTTTTCTTAAAGCTGATTATTTGCGGAAGCATGCTAGACGTAAAACTGAGCAATCAAGGAGTTATTGCTCCTGAGAGGCTCAGACCCAACCACCTCACATTTATTTTATCTTGACTAATTGCCAAAATTATTTATTGCGCCAACTGTCCTTTCTTTAGACTTCAAGTCAATGTAAGTTATTTAGTAGACTTATTATCCTTTCTTTATAGCCGAAAAGTTGGACTTCGTTGACTTCAAGTCAATGTAATTTATGCTTTTGGTAAAGAAATGAATATTAATTTATTAGTCCTGCCTTAAAACTTAATCAGCCATTTGTCCTAAAGTACGTGTATTTATATAGAGTTTAAGAAAATAATTAATTCTCTTAAATTATAGTAAAATCAATGATAATTTGACTGAATTATTATTTATCAGAAAATAAAAAATAACTTATAGATACAGTTATTGTATCTAATGTAAAAAAAGGGTAAGATCGAAAAAATATTATTTATTATCCCTTAAAATACTCAAAACGATTTATATTTTAAGACAAAATAATTACTCAATAACGATTTATATTTTGAGACAGAAGGAGTATAAAGCAAACATATTTTCCTTAGAGAATGCAAATGGAATCGCTAAAATTTAATATTATCATGTAGAAAATTAGAATGATTATATTATACCACGTAGGATTATAATAATTAAATTATACAATGTAGGATTCCAAGCATTTCAAAATGCTTTAAAATTTTATAATTATGATATATTAATTATTTTATTTTAATTTTCTATTAATTGAAATTAATTTGTGAATAAATGAAAAAACATAAATATAAGAATCAATAATATAAGAAATATTATACATTTAACTAAATAGATGATTAAATAAATAATTAGTATAATAAAAATATATCCACTAAATGAAATCGTTATTTCAAAATTCATAAATTTTTTATTTTATAAATAAATTGAATTAAACGGAATATTTTATTTGTAAAATTTTAATCATATATTCTTTAAAAATATTTTAATATCACAATTATAATATTTATATATTTGTTAAATTAAATTTGAACATTGCAAATTTTTAAATTATTTATCAACAAATCAGTTATATAAATATTAAAATACTTTTATACAAAGTGAAATATAAAAATTTAAATTAAATATTAAAAAATTAATATTTGTTAAATTATTTGTACAAATATGCAGTTATTTGAGGTGAGTGGATTCACAAAGAGAGGCAAGTGGGGTACGAATGCTGGTGAAGGAAAAGGAAACTAACGAGAGAGAAAAGGGACAAGTTGAGTGGATAAGTTCAATTAAAATGGGCCTCCAACAAGATTTCGGCCCAGTACTTGATTTCTGAAAAATTTATTCAAAACTCTAACGCGGTTTCTTCTTCTTACTGCCGTTTGAACCCTGAAACAAACACAAGCTCCGCCTTGAACAAATGAGGGGATTCTTTTCGCCGTCAAACGTTTCCGGGAGACTTTTTCGTCGGTTAACGACAGAAAAATGGGGCAACAGCAATTCAAAGATAATTATTCGCAGAACAGAAGAAATTAAAGCTATTTGAAAGCGAAGGACTCGAGGTAACAGAGCCATTTTCTTTTTTCAATCTGTATTAAAAGAAAATTAATTCAATAATCAACAGTTTCTGTTTAAAAAAAAAAAAGGATTTTGTTTTTATTTTTTATTTGATGATTGCTTGTATTGAATGTATTTCTGATTTTTGACGGCTCAAACTTTCCTAACTGTATTAAATACAGGTTACTTATGATATTTGACAATCATGGATGGGATTCTTAGCTTAGGATAATACCCAACTGAAAATTATAAAATTCATAAACAATCGAAAATTTTCATTAAATTTTTTAAAAATAATCAAAGTCTATTCTTTATGCTGTAATAGTCATAGAATTTTATTTAAATTTGTCTTTTGTTTAATAGAATTTTATAATTGATTAAATAATAATACAAAATTATCTATTTTATATCTAATTAATCATTTATATGAAAAAATTTAGTAGCTGATAAATAATCAGGTCGGTGGTCTGATTGTTATTTTTACATGTGTGATAGTCTGATTATTTTTTTCACAAGTGTGAAAATTATAATTTTAATTGTTTTTATCAATTTATTAAGTCAACAAAGACGAATAATATCTCTCAAAATATCATTTTCCGCTTACATTTTTTTTTTTCTTTTGTCAATTTGTAGAGTCCACCATGTTGGACCTCCATTTTTTTCTCTGACTAAGAAATCTCCTCTCTTTTTTTTATTTTTTTTTATTTTTTATTTTTTATCTTTAATTGAGCTAATTTGTGTTGACTCTAACATAAATACCCACTCGAGATTGTAGTATAACGACATAAGAGCATTGTTTTCGAAAAAATGGAGTCATTAGTGTTGAAATGGGTACTCGTGTGTGTGATCCTTTGGGTTCAAATCCAACGAAATAATGGTTGCTTTGAAGAAGAGAGATTAGCTCTCTTACAATTTAAGGCATCTCTTGAATCTGCTATAAATGAATCTGTTTATGTGATTGATTCCAACTCTCTTCTCTCTTCACCGATTGATGATTCCGACTCTCTTCTCCCTTCACCGATTGATGATTCTGAGTCTCTTCTCCCTTCATGGATTGATGAAGCAGAGAATGATTGTTGTGAATGGGAGAGAGTCTCTTGCAATTCCACTACAGGTCATGTGATTGGTCTCTCCCTCTACAATACACGGGGAGATTATACTTGGAGCAACATTTGGCATTTCAACATGTCCCTTTTCCAGCATTTTAAGGAGCTTAGAACCCTAAATTTATCCTACAATTATATCGGTGCTTTTATTGACAATGAAGGTATGCTACTACTCTGCCTTCTCCATGTCTGTTTATATGTGATAAATTTCCATGTTTAAATAAATTGGAGTTTCTAAATTGTAAAATTTGAAAATTAAATTAACAAGTAAAATAAAAAAAAAAAAAGTAGATATTTTGAAATTATTCATTGAGTTTGTTGCCTAATAGCTTGAAAACTATAAAATATTGCAGATGTGGAAAGATTATCGAGTTTGAAGAAACTACAGATTTTAGACCTCAGCCATAATGAATTTGACAGAAGCATATTATCATGGATAGCTACTCTTACATCAATTAAGATTTTAAATCTGGGTGAAAATTTCATGGGAGGTTCCTTCCCTAGTCGAGGTATGCTTCCATTTCTAGTTCCCATTATTTTTGTTTTCAATAATTTTTTTTTCTATTCTCTTAACTTTTTAATTTATTTCCATTGCATGTTTCAGAGCTAGCAAACTTGCAAAACTTGGAAATATTGGATCTAAACAGTAATAAATTTAGTGGCACCCTTCCAATGCAAGGTAAATACTAAATTCCATCTGTGCTAGGCCTTATGCTTGCAGTTTGTTACTCCCTCCTTCCCCAACTGATATGCACACTTTTTTTCCCCAAATTATAGTCCACTTACTATTTTAATGAGTTAGCTAGTATGTTAAATATCTATTATATCCATATTTAATGTTACTTGTTAAAAATAATTTTCTTATTTTTATCAATTACTATTTATTTTCTAATGCCATTATTTATTGACAATCAATTTGAAAATTGAAAATGTGAATATTTACTAAGTTTAGCCATTTTTAATGCATGTTAACCAACTTTAAATAATTAATTAATCTTAGGTAGATAATACATTTATATCAGTTATATCCAAAATTTAAAAATTAGTAGCAATTGTACCCTAGATCAAATTGGAGTTTATAGTTAACATAGCATATTGTCAATGTAGTTTTGGAAATTCAATTTTTGTCCATATATTTAACTAGTAAAACATTTATAATTAAATTGATATATATTGTCTATATATTCATTTTCATAAACTTATGCATAAGATAATATTTATTTATTTATTTATTTATGGGAGTCAATTGAAAGTAGTTCTTCTCATTTAATGACTTTCACTAAATTATAAAGCTATTATGAATGGATCAGGGACTTTTCCCCATTTTTTTAAGAGAATAAAAAATCAACCTATACATAATTAGTCAGCTAATATTTATTTTTGAGAAAAAAAAGATTAATTATTTGATAATATCTGCTTTACTAAAATTTAAAGTTTAGTTTCAAATGGTACATTATTATTTTTTTTTTTTTAATTTGGTGCTCACTGAATATATACCTAAACTTTTAATTACATTATGGCATTCAAATTGAGGACATTGTAACAGTTTCCTGAGGGACAATTAACAATAGTAAACTCCTTTCGTCCACAAATATATAAGTCTTTTAAATTTATTACAAGGTGATTAAGTAAGTAATTAATTGTCTTCAATATAATAAATTGTTTTCTCATTTAACTAAATTACCCTTTAGAAAACTAGGGGGATAATTATTATATTTAATATAAATAAGGATAAAATTAAAAATACCTTATTAATTACTCCTAGATATTTTTAAAATGACGAATATTTGTGAATTAAAAAAATTTTAAAATGTGGACCAAGAGAGTGATATTTTACAATTAATGAATTTCGTTTAAATACTCAATATCATAGATATTTAATTACTTTTACTTTGTTTTTCAGGTTTTATAAACTTTAAAAGCTTGGAGATTTTAGATTTGAGCGTTAATAATTTGGATGCTACCATTCCTCCATACATGTGGGCACCTCCTTCTCTCCGAGCATTATCTTTAGCTTTCAATGGTAACTTGCGTGGCTCCTTATCAAGTAAGTGTTAAAATACATTAAATCTTCTAGTACGTGGCGACTTTTGCATTTCCTAGTTTATAATTGCACAACACTTTTAATTTTTTTTATTTCAGCATGGATTGTACTAATCTTTTTAATATGTTGGCTAGATACTTCTCCTTTTTCCCTCTAAATTTCAATGAATGTGATAATTATTTTATTTACTACTCTCTTCATTCTGTTAAATTTTGATATTTTTTAACTTTGAATAAGAATTAAGAAAATGATTGAATTACCTTAATATGAGAAAAAAATTTAGAGTAATTAACTAAATTATACTTTCACGCATTAAATTGAAATAAAGTTTATTGCTGATATCTAGACAAGGGAAAAGTTAGAATAAAATAATTGATGTTATTTATACTAACAAAATGTGAAATGTGCAATTCTGATACATAAACTGTATATGAAAAATTTACTCACAATTGTGACTTTTATATTTACCTATTAAATTCTTCAATTTGTAAATACACGTACTAAATATTTAAACTTATAATTACAGCTATTAAACATCTTAAAATTTATAAAATTATACTTGTCAAATTTATAGATTATTAGAATTATTAAGTATATATCCCATAATTGAAAAATGTGTAAATTATGTATAGGACAACATTGGGCAGGCAGTAGGCTTAATTAATCACAGCAGTGATGGTTAATGTTATTCTTCCACAGGTCTGTGCAACTTGAAGAGACTTGAAGAATTATACCTGCAAAGGAATATGTTTGGAGGCAATCTCCCTCTTTGTCTATGCAATTTGACATCTATTAGATATTTAGATCTATCCAACAACTCTTTCAGAGGGTATATTCCTTCATCTTGGCTGTCTAATCTCAAATCCCTCAAGTACATTAATCTTGAACAGAATCTGCTTGAAGGATTCTTCTCTTTCAGCTCATTTGCTAACCATTCCAGCCTTGAGTTTGTCAACTTCAGTGACAACAAAATTGAGGTTGAGACAAAATATCTTGGTTCGGTTCCACCATTTCAATTACAGTTTCTTGCCTTGAAAAATTGTCATCTCCCTCGTGTTCCTGAGTTTCTCTATCATCAGTTTAAGTTGAAAATGATTGACTTGTCCAGCAATAGAATACGAGAAAGGTTTCCAGTCTGGTTGCTTGAGAACAATACAGAACTAGATGAACTAAGACTTGGGAACAATCATTTCACTGATCGATTACATCTGCCATCTTATTCCAGCTTCAATATTTCTATTCTGGATGTCTCAGACAATCACTTGTATGGACAACTTCAAATTGGCGAAAAGATGTTTCCCAACATCTGGTTTCTCAATTTATCCATAAATGATTTTCAAGGTGATTTCCTCTTCTCACCTGAAGAGAACTGTAAACTGAGAAGCTTGGACTTGTCTTTTAACAGCTTCTCAGGTGAAATACCAAAGAAAATGATATCGAGTTGCATTTCTTTGCAATTACTAAAGCTATCTCATAATAACTTCCATGGCGAAATATTCACTGCTCGATATAACCTTACTGACTTACGTGATTTAAGTATTTTGTACTTGAATGACAACAGTTTCATGGGAAGTCTATCAAGTGTCACCCAGTTTTCTAGCCTCCAAGCACTTGATGTTAGTAACAACAACTTTGATGGTGAGATTCCACTCTATATAAACAACTCTACTATTTATGTAAACCTTTCTCATAATTTTTTCAACGGTGGAGTACCATGTCAAATTTTTTCAGCTACTTACATAGACCTTTCCTATAACAACTTTTCTGGATCGTTACCTTCTTGTTCCAACCAGAGCCAATACCATTATGGAGAAAGAGAAACGGGGTTTATAAATCTGCAAGGTAACAGCTTAACTGGATCAATACCAAATGATTTTGTGAACATGTCAAGTCTATTGACATTAAACTTGAAAGATAACAGCCTCTCAGGTAGTATTTCAAATAAATTGGGAATCTTTCCAAACTTACGAGCTCTTCTATTGGGAGGTAACCAGTTAAATGGTTCCATTCCTAATTGGCTGTGTGAACTAAATGAGCTCAACATATTAGATCTTTCAAGAAACTCTTTTTCTGGTTCCATACCCGACTGTTTATATAATGGTTCCTTTGGAAGGAAGCCAGGTGATGGTGATCTTTTTCAAACACAGTTAGAACTACTTGGCATAGAAGGGCCGGCTTACCCTGATGAAGGTGTCCTGCGCTCCCATAGGTATGGAGGATTTCAATACGATAACATCATTGTCGACCCAAAAATTGAATTTGTTACAAAATATATGGCTTACAATTATAAGGGTCACATTACCATGCTCATGTCTGGATTAGATTTGTCGGAAAATAAATTAACAGGTGAGATTCCATTCGAGCTAGGGAAGCTATCTGAGATTCATGCCTTGAACTTATCCCATAATCATTTAATAGGATCGATTCCAACAGCATTCTCAAATCTTACAGCATTAGAGAGCTTAGACTTGTCCTGCAATAATTTAAGGGGAGAGATTCCTTATAGGTTAATAGATATAACCTCCCTAGCAGTATTCAATGTGTCTTTCAACAACTTATCAGGCAGGATTCCAGACGGAGCACAATTCAATACTTTCGACAAAAAAAGCTACGAGGGCAATCCATTTCTCTGCGGAACGCTGATAGAGAAAAAGTGCAGTAACGAGCCACCGAATCCATCACCAACGCCACATGCAGAACCAGAAAATGAAAAATGGTATGAGATCAACCATTTGGTATTTTTCGCAAGCTTCTCAGTATCTTTTGCAATTTTCTTTGTGGGAGTCATCACTATTCTTCTTGTCAATCCTTATTGGCGAGGAAGGTTGTTTTATCACACTGAGCAATTTGTATTTTCATTTTATTACTCTGTGTATGACACTTTCTCCAAATTATTATTTGGTCATCTGTTCCATTAGTAATACATAGTGGTTGATTTGTAGATGGATCATCAAATATATTTACTACAGTTGAAATCTTATAGCCAAAATGTTACTTATAACATATATTGTAGTTTTCTTTGCAAGCTTTTCTTCATCTTACATGATTTTTTTTTTTTTTCCTTTTTTGTTGGAGTCAAGGTAAATAAAACATGATAACTGAATAAACTCATATGTAATATTTAATAACATATAACAATAGTATAAAAGTTATAATATGACACTAAATCACGATTAAAAATTAATATATTCACCACGTTAATATCATGTTCCTTTAAATTAAAAATAAAATAAAATTATATTACATGAAGAAATTCATCCATGATAATTAATAACACATAAGAATAGTATAAAATTACAATCCTACATTAAAGCTTAGTTGATTTAAACTCATATATAAAAAACGCGTTGTCTTTATTGTTAATTAATTATAATTTTTAAAAACTAATACTATTATTAGAAATATTATAAAGTAGACTACCAATTATAATCCTAAGTTCACATATAATTAGAAATATCAGAATTGTAATATTAATTTTAATTAGAAAATTAATATGATTATAATACAATTTATAATTAAAATACTAATTCATTTATATCATCAATTGATTATCATTTTATAAAAAAAAAAATAAATACAATTACACACATAAACTTATATAAGGTAGTAATATTATTTAGTAATTTATTACTTTAGAAACTAAAGTAATCGATAATTAAACTCAACTTTCACCGAAAGATGATGGAAAAACTTATAATATTTTTGTAAAGGTAGAACGCCTATTTTGAAGAGATCGCCACCGTGTTTTGAACTTCTGAGTAAAGTATGATTCACATTACAAAATTGTCCACCTTTTCTCCAATAATTGACACTCGCTATAAAAAGTGCGAGATTAGTATAAAACCAAGGAAAAATTAGGTTCTGTTCAATTTGAAAACAAGTTAAGCAGTGAACATAACGACACAAGAGAATTGCGTTTGTAAATGGAGTTGAAGTGGTTCCTATTATGTTTGACCCTTTGGGTTCAGATACAAGGAAGCAATAGTTGCGTTCAAGGCATCTGCTGAATCTGCTTTTGGGCTTCTTTATGATCGTCTTCTACCTTCATGGGTTGATGAACCACGCAACAGTAACTGTTGTGAATGGAAGAATGTGACTTGTAATTCCAGTACAGGTCATGTCATCCATCTCTCCCTCTACAATATACGGGAATATAGTACAAGTAAAGTCCCTTTTTATGAGGGAAAAAACATGGATATGTATCTCAACATGTCTCTTTTCCACCATTTTAAGGAGCTTACAAGTCTAAATTTATCCTCTAATGAGATTCGTGGTTTTGTTGACAAAGAAGGTATTCTACTCCTTTACCTTAATTCTCCATATTATATCTATAATTTTTTTTTTTTTTTTTTGAGAAAATAAAAGGTTAAGTTCTTGCACGTGAAAAGTTTATATATATTATATTTAATTTTGAGTTATATCTTTAAGCAGTAAATTTATCAAATTAGTTTTAAAAACAATGACAAATTCTATATATATATATATATATATATATATATATATATATATATATATTTTACTATCGAAAAAAGAGAATTCGATCTTATTACTAAACTATACCTTGTGTGTCGATCACAAATTAGTTTTAAAAACAAAATAATTTTTTTCTTAAATAACATTCGAGATTCTAAAGTGTGAGATAGAAAATTCAAATTGAATCGTACCATAATCAAGGAAGCAAACTAAACATATACATTTTGAAATTATTCATTGAGTATGTTGGTTAATAACTCAAATAATATAAATAATGCAGCTGTGGAAAAATTGTCAAATTTGAAGAAACTACAGGTTTTAGACCTCAGTGATAATTACTTCGACGCAAGCATAATGTCATGGGTAACTACTCTTACATGGGTCGAAATATTAAATCTGAAACGAAATAGTATGGAAGGTTCCTTCCCTAGTCACGGTATGCTTTCATTTCTAATTTCCATTATTTTTATTTACAATAATTTTTTTTCTCATCTCCTAAACCTTTTAATTTATTTTCCATTGCATGTTTCAGATCTAGCTAACTTGCAAAACTTGAAAATATTGGATCTAAGTAACAATCAATTGAATGGCACACTACAAAAGCAAGGTGAATATCTATACTAGCTAGCTTTCTGCTTTATGATTGTTGTTAGCTTATTATACTGTTTTGCTTTTAAAAGCGATAATCAATGCACAAAAGAGATTTTTTTAATTATTTTTACTTCCTTTTACAGATTTTTTAACTCTTAAACGTCTGGAGGTTTTAGATTTGAGTTGGAATAACTTCAATAGCACTATTCCTCCATATACGT
Source organism: Jatropha curcas (assembly GCF_041381405.1). Classification (NCBI taxonomy): domain Eukaryota; kingdom Viridiplantae; phylum Streptophyta; class Magnoliopsida; order Malpighiales; family Euphorbiaceae; genus Jatropha; species Jatropha curcas. Next base: position 30,665,007 of record NC_143151.1, on the reverse strand, counting down.
GGGCACCTCCTTCTCTTCGAGCATTGTCTTTAAGTTTTAACAACTTTGGTGGCTCCTTGTCAAGTAAGTGCTAAATCTTATTCGTATTTAATCATCTAAGTCTTCTTGTTAGTTTGCACTTTTAGTTTCTAAATTGCACTCCCAACTCCGTCCAGGCTTTTAGACTATCGAAAAAATGTGGATTTTCATGCATGGGTTCATGTGTTTCTTCGATGATGGCCATGAGAGGAAAGAGATCCACTATTAGTTTTGAAATCTAAGACTACTCAAACCTGGTTATTTAGAATTAAAAATTAGTTTTGAAGCTTAATGTTATCTTCTACAGGTTTGTGCAGCCAGAAGAATCTTGAAGAATTAGACCTGCGATCGAATATGTTTGGAGGCCATCTTCCTAGTTGTTTATATGATTTGACGTCTCTTAGATACTTAGATCTATCCAATAACCATGTCAGAGGGCCCATTCCTTCATCTTTGTCTAGTCTCAAATCCCTCAAGTACATTAATCTTGAACAGAATCTGCTTGAAGGATTCTTCTCTTTCAGCTCATTTGCTAACCATTCCAGCCTTGAGCTTGTCAACTTCAGTGACAACAAAATTGAGGTTGAGACGAGATATCCTGGTTGGGTTCCACCATTTCAGTTAAAGGTTCTTGTCCTGCGAAATTGTCATCTCCCTCGTCTTCCTGAGTTTCTTTATCATCAGTTTAGATTGAAAAAGATCGACTTGTCTAACAACAGAATACAAGGAAGGTTTCCCATTTGGTTGCTTTACAACAATACAGAGCTAGACCAAATAACCTTTAAAAATAATAGCTTCAAGGGTCAACTTCATCTACCTGCAAACTCCAGCTTCAATATTTCTGATTTGGATGTCTCAGACAATCACTTTTATGGACAGCTTCTAGATATTGGCGAAAAGATATTTCCCAACCTCCAGTTTCTCAATTTATCAAAAAATCATTTTCGGGGTGATTTCCTTTTCTCACCTGGTGACGACTGTAAATTGAGAAACTTGGATTTGTCTTTTAACAACTTCTCAGGTGAAGTACCACAGAAAGTGATTTCAAGTTGCACTTATTTGGAAACTCTAAAGCTATCTCATAATAACTTTCATGGCAAAATATTCACAGCTCAATTTAACCTTACTTTGTTATGGTCCTTGCATCTGAATGACAACAAATTCGTGGGAACATTATCAAGTTCTTTGATGTCCCAGTTTGTTACACTATCAGTATTAGACCTTAGTAACAACAGAATTCATGGTGAAGTTCCAGGCTCCATAAACAACAGTAAAATTTTGTATTACGTAAACCTCTCTCATAACTTTTTTAAAGGTCAAATACCATGTGAAGTTTTTTCAGCTACCTACGTGGACCTTTCATATAACAACTTTTCTGGATCATTACCTTCTTGTTTCAACCAGAGGCATTCAGGTGTTGGAGAAACGTTGTTTATAAATTTGGAAGGTAACAGGTTAACTGGATCCATACCAGATGATTTTCTCAATGCATCAAGCCTACTGACTTTGAACTTGAAAGATAACAGACTCTCAGGCAGCATTCCCAATAACTTTGGTTCATTTCCAAACTTACAGGCTCTTCTATTGGGGGGAAACTATTTAAATGGTTTCATTCCGAGTTGGCTGTGCGAACTAAATGAAGTCAGCTTATTAGATCTTTCAAGAAACTCTTTTTCTGGCACCATACCCAACTGTTTATATAATCTATCATTTGGAAGGACGAAACATAATGGTGACTATTGTTTTCTTTCACAAATTTCATCTGGGAACGGAGTAGACATGATTTACAGCAGCGGAAGTGTCTTGGGCATGGACGAGTTCTCCGATGGTTATGGAGATCATGTCACTGTCAACCAAGAAATTGAGTTTGTTACAAAATATAGGCCTCAAAAATTTAAGGGTTGCATTCTCAAGCTCATGTCTGGATTAGATTTGTCGGAAAATAAATTACCATGTGAGATTCCATTCGAGCTAGGGAAGCTATATGAGATTCATTCCTTAAACTTATCGCATAATCAGTTGATAGGATCAATTCCAACAACATTCTCAAATCTTTCAGCATTAGAGAGCTTAGACTTGTCTTATAATAATCTAAGTGGAGAGATTCCTTATAACTTAATAGATCTACACTCCCTAGGAGTGTTCTCTGTGGCGTACAACAACTTATCAGGCAGGATTCCAGACAAACCACAACTCAGTACTTTCGACAATAGAAGCTTTGAAGGCAACCCATTTCTCTGCGGACCTCAAATGGGGAAAAAGTGCAACAAGTCACCCAATTCATCACCAGTGCCATATGTTGAACTAGAAACAGAAGATGGAAAATGGTATGAGATTGACCATCTGGTATTTTTCACAAGCTTTTCAGTGTCTTTTACAATTTTCTTTGTGGGGGTCATCACTATTCTTTATGTCAATCCTTTCTAGCGACGAAGGCTATTTTATCACTCTGAACAATTTGTGCTTTTATGTTTTTACTTTGCGTATGATACTTTCTTCAAGTTATTATTTGATCGTCTATGTCATTAATAATTAAGCCTTTGGCTAATTATTACTCATTTTCTCCTACATGGGTGTTTATCAAGTTTATGTAATATCGCATTTGGCTACAGTTAAAAGCATTTGTCGTCTACCTTAAGTTAAAAGCCGTTAAGTTAGTCTCTGAAGTTATTATTAGCCGAAATGAATAGTGGGTTATTATTAAATTTGTTGTCTTGCAAGACAAATGTTATTGCTTAGATTTGTGTAATGATCTCCTTATGGAAAATGCTTAAATAAAAGAATAATCTCAGCTATTCATTTCTGGAAAGCAAAGGGTAATTTCAAGTCTTGAGCAGAAGCACAATGGCAGAACTAGGGATGGGATTGGAGTGACTAGTGCTAGCGGCTGCCCCCTAATTTTAATTTTATTTTTTAAATTTATCTTATAAAATATAAAAAATTTTACTTTTTACTTATAAATTCCTCCACTCTAATTATTTTTTCTTGGTTCCGCCGTTGAGAAGCCAAAGGACAAGTGGGGTAATTTTTTTGATATACACCCTCTAGTGGGTGATGGTACTCTCGAGTCAAAGTTGTCACACTAAGACATTTCAACGTCTTCTTGCTTGCATATAGTCATAAAGTTAAGAAAGCTGTAAGAATAGTCAAGCCAGCCACACTCTAGTCTGTCAACTTGCCTTTTAAAACATTTGTTCAGTTTAATGGAGATGATGCAGACAGGCTTTTGCCTTCTTGGAACAATGATGCAACAAGTGATTGTTGTGAATGGGACAGAGTCACGTTCAACTCCACCACCGGTCACGTGATCAAGCTCTCTCTTGATAATACAAGGCAAATACCTTTTGATGGTTATTATGAAGATATGAGCGTTTGGTATCTTAACATTTTATTACTGTGTCTCCAAATTATTATTTGGTCATCTGTTCCATTAGTAATAAATAGTGGTTGATTTGTAGATGAATCATCAATATATTTACTACAGTTGAATATGGATAAAGGACAGTAAGCATTTAGACAAATAGTACGACTCATTTCCATTTTGAAATCTTATAGCCAAAATGTTACTTATAACATACATTGTAGTTTTCTTTGCAAGTTTTTCTTCATCTTACATGAATTTTTTTTTTTTTTTTCCATTTTTGTTGGAGTCAAGGTAAATAAAACATGATAACTGAATAAACTCATATGTAATATTTAATAACATATAACAATAGTATAAAAATTATAATATAACACTAAATCACGATTAAAAATTAATATATTCACCACGTTAATATCATGTTCCTTCAAATTAAAAAAAATAAAATTATATTACATGAAGAAATTCATCCATGATAATCAATAACACATAAGAATAGTATAAAATTACAATCCTACATTAAAGCTAAATCATTTTTTATGTTAGTTAATTTAAACTCATATATAAAAAATGTGTTGTTTTTTATTGTTAATTAATTATAATTTTTAAAAACTAATACTATTATTACAAATATTATTAAGTAGACTACCAATTATAATCCTAAGTTCACATATAATTAGAAATATCAGAATTGTAATATTAATTAGAATTAGAAAATTAAATATGATTATAATACAAGTTATAATTAAAATACTAATTCATTTATATCATCAATTGATTATGATTTTATAACAAATAAATAAATACAATTAAGCACATAAACTTATATAAGGTAGTAATATTATTTAGTAATTTATTACTTTGGAAACTAAAGTAATCGATAATTAAACTCAACTTTCACCGAAAGATGATGGAAAAACTTATAATGAAATGCAAACAACAGCCACGGCTCCTATAAAATAGCATTTGATTCTAGACGAATGAATGTATAAAGTAGTAAAAATATTATTAAACTGAATGCTTTTCAGAAATTCGAGTATCCTATCTGAACCCAATGAAAAACAAATGAACACATTAGCATATTTTATTATCAACAATTTTTTGTAAAGGTAAAACGCCTATTTTGAAGAGATCGCCACCGTGTTTTGAACTTCTAAGTATCATTCACATTACAAAATTGTCCAACTTCTTCTCCAATAATTGACAATCGCTATAAAAAGTGCGAGATTAGTATAAAACCAAGGAAAAATTAGGTTTCTGTACAATTTGAAAACAAGTTAAGCAGTGAACATAACAACACAAGAGAATTGCTTTTGTAAATGGAGTTGAATTGGTTCCTATTATGTTTGATCCTTTGGGTTCAGATACAAGGAAGCAATAGTTGCGTTGAAGAAGAGAGATCAGCTCTCTTACAGTTCAAGGCATCTGCTGAATCTGCTTTTGGGCTTCGTTATGATCGTCTTCTACCTTCATGGGTTGATGAACCACGCAGCAGTAACTGTTGTGAATGGCCGAATGTTACTTGTAATTCCAGTACAGGTCATATTATCCGTCTCTCCCTCTACAATATACGGGAATATAGTACAAGTAAAGTCCCTTTTTATGAGGGAAACATGGATATGTATCTCAACATGTCTCTTTTCCACCATTTTAAGGAGCTCCAAAGTCTAAATTTATCCTCTAATAAGATTCGTGGTTTTGTTGACAAAGAAGGTATTCTCCTCTTTTACCTTAATTCTCCATATTATATCTATAAGTTTTTTTTTTTTTTTTTTTTTGTTTAGAAAATAAAAGGTTAAGTTCTTGCACGTGAAAAGTTTATAAATATTATATTTAATTTTGAGTTATATCTTTAAGCAGTAAATTTATCAAATTAGTTTTAAAAACAATGCCAAATTTTTTTTTTTTTTTTTTTACTATCGAAAAAAGAGAATTCGATCCTGCATCTATTGTCAGGTCGTATATACACTTATTATTAAGTTATGCCTTATGTGTTAATTACAAATTAGTTTTAAAGACTAAATAATTTTTTTTTTAAATAATATTCGAGATTCTAAAGTGTGAAATAGGAAATTCAAATTGAATCGTACCATAATCAAGGAAGCAAACTAAACATATACATTTTGAAATTATTCATTGAGTATGTTGGTTAATAACTCAAATAATATAAATAATGCAGCTGTGGAAAAATTGTCAAATTTGAAGAAACTACAGGTTTTAGACCTCAGTGATAATCACTTTGACGCAAGTACAATGTCATGGGTAACTAATCTTACATCGGTCAAAATTTTGAATCTGAAACAAAATCGCATCGAATGTTACTTATCTAGTCTAGGTATGCTTTCATTTCTAATTTCCATTATTTTTATTTACAATAATTTTTTTTTCTCTTCTTCTAAACCTTTTAATTTATTTCCGATTGCATGTTTCAGATCTAGCTAACTTGCAAAACTTGAAAAAATTGGATCTAAGTTACAATCAATTGCATGGCACACTACAAAAGCAAGGAAAATATCTATGCTAGCTAGCTTTCTGCTTTATGATTGTTGTTAGCTTATTATCATATTGTTTTGCTTTTAAAAGCGATAATCAATGCACAAAAGAGATTTTTTAATTATTTTTACTTCCTTTTACAGATTTTTTAACTCTTAAAGGTCTGGAGGTTTTAGATTTGAGTTGGAATCACTTCAATAGCACTATTCCTCCATATACATGGGCACCTCCTGCTCTCCGAGCATTGTATTTAAGTTTTAACAACTTTGGTGGCTCCTTGTCAAGTAAGTGCTAAATCTTATTCGTATTCAATCATCTGAGTCTTCTTGTTAGTTTGCACTTTTAGTTTCTAAAATGCACTCCCAACTCCGTTCAGGCTTTGGACTATCAAAAAAAATGTGGATTTTCATGCATGGGTTCATGTGTTTCTTCGATGGTGGCCATGAGAGGTCTGGCAATGCACAAAAAGCGATAATCAATGCACAAAAGAGATTTTTTAATTATTTTTACTTCCTTTTACAGATTTTTCAACTCTTAAAGGTCTGGAGGTTTTAGATTTGAGTTGGAATAACTTCAATAGCACTATTCCTCCATATACATGGGCACCTCCTGCTCTCCGAGCATTGTCTTTAAGGTTTAACAACTTCGGTGGCTCCTTGTCAAGTAAGTGCTAAATCTTATTCGTATTTAATCATCTAAGTCTTCTTGTTAGTTTGCACTTTTAGTTTCTAAAATGCACTCCCAACTCCGTTCAGGCTTTATACTATCAAAAAAATGTGGATTTTCATGCATGGGTTCATGTGTTTCTTCGATGGTGGCCATGAGAGGAAAGAGATCCACTATTAGTTTTGAAATCTAAGAATACTCAAACCTGGTTATTTAGAATTAAAATTTAGTTTTGAAGCTTAATGTTATCTTCTACAGGTTTATGCAGCCTGAAGAATCTTGAAGAATTAGACCTGCGATCGAATATGTTTGGAGACCATCTTCCTAGTTGTTTATATAATTTGACATCTCTCAGATACTTAGATCTCTCCGATAACAATGTCAGAGGGCCCATTCCTTCATCTTTGTCTAGTCTCAAATCCCTCAAGTACATTAGTCTTGGACATAATCTTTTTGAAGGATTATTCTCTTTCAGCTTATTTGCTAACCATTCTGGACTTGAGCTAGTTGACTTCAATGACAACAAAATTGAGGTTCAGACGAGATATCATGGTTGGGTTCCACCATTTCAGTTAAAGGTTCTTGTCCTGCGAAATTGCCATCTCCCTCGTCTTCCTGAGTTTCTTTATCATCAGTTCAGATTGAAAAAGATCGACTTGTCTAACAACAGAATACAAGGAAGCTTTCCCATTTGGTTGCTTTACAACAATACAGAACTAGACCAATTAACCTTTAAAAATAATAGCTTCAATGGTCAACTTCATCTACCTGCAAACTCCAGCTTCAATATTTCTGCTTTGGATGTCTCAGACAATCACTTCTATGGACAGCTTCTAGAAATTGGCGAAAAGATGTTTCCCAACATCAAGTTTCTCAATTTATCAAAAAATCATTTTCGGGGTGATTTCCTTTTCTCACCTGGTGACGACTGTAAATTGAGAAACTTGGATTTGTCTTTTAACAACTTCTCAGGTGAAGTACCACAGAAAGTGATTTCAAGTTGCACTTATTTGGATACTCTAAAGCTATCTCATAATAACTTTCATGGCGAAATATTCACAGCTCAATTTAACCTTACTTTGTTATGGTCCTTGCATCTGAATGACAACAAGTTCGTGGGAACATTATCAAGTTCTTTGATTTCCCAGTTTGCTACACTATCAGTATTAGACCTTAGTAACAATAGATTTCATGGTGAGGTTCCAGGCTCCATAAACAACAATTCAATTTTGTATCACGTAAACCTCTCTCATAACTTTTTTAAAGGTGAAATACCATGTGAAGTTTTTTCAGCTACCTACGTGGACCTTTCATATAACAACTTTTCTGGATCATTACCTTCTTGTTTCAACCAGAGGCATTCAGGTGCTGGAGAAACGTTGTTTATAAATTTGGAAGGTAACAGGTTAACTGGATCCATACCAGATGATTTTCTCAATGCATCAAGCCTACTGACTTTGAACTTGAAAGATAACAGACTCTCAGGCAGCGTTCCCAATAACTTTGGTTCATTTCCAAAATTACGGGCTCTTCTATTGGGGGGAAACTATTTAAATGGTTTCATTCCGAGTTGGCTGTGCGAACTAAATGAAGTCAGCTTATTAGATCTTTCAAGAAACTCTTTTTCTGGCTCCATACCCAACTGTTTATATAATCTATCATTTGGAAGGACGAAACATAATGATGACTATTGTTTTCTGTCACAAATTTCACTTGGGAACAAAGTAGACATTATTTACAGCAGCGGAAGTGTCTTGGGCATGGACGAGTTCTACGATGGTTATGGAGATCGCGTCACTGTCAACCAAGAAATTGAGTTTGTTACAAAATATAGGCCTCAAAAATATAAGGGTTGCATTCTCAAGCTCATGTCTGGATTAGATTTGTCGGAAAATAAATTAACAGGTGAGATTCCATTCGAGCTAGGGAAGCTATATGAGATTCATTCCTTAAACTTATCGCATAATCAGTTGATAGGATCGATTCCAACAACATTCTCAAATCTTTCAGCATTGGAGAGCTTAGACTTGTCTTATAATAATCTAAGTGGAGAGATTCCTTATAACTTAATAGATCTACACTCCCTAGGAGTGTTCTCTGTGGCTTACAACAACTTATCAGGCAGGATTCCTGACCAACCACAACTCAGTACTTTCGACAATAGAAGCTTTGAAGGCAACCCATTTCTCTCCGGACTTCAAATGGGGAAAAAGTGCAACAAGTCACCCAATTCATCACCAGTGCCATATGTTGAACTAGAAACAGAAGATGGAAAATGGTATGAGATTGACCATTTGGTATTTTTCACAAGCTTTTCAGTATCTTTTACAGTTTTCTTCGTGGGGGTCATCACTATTCTTTATGTCAATCCTTTCTGGCGACGAAGGCTATTTTATCACTCTGAACAATTTCTGCTTTCATGTTATTACTTTGCGTACGATACTTTCTTCAAGTTATTATTTGATCGTCTATGTCATTAATAATAAAGCCTTTGGTTAATTATTACTCATTTTCTCCTACAAGGGTGTTTATCAAGTTTATGTATTATCGCATTTGGCTACAGTTAAAAGCATTTGTGGTCTATCTTTAGTTAAAAGCCGTTAAGTTAGTTTCTGAAGTTATTATTAGCCGAAATGAATAGTGGGTTATCATTAAATTTGTTGTCTTGCAAGACAAATGTTATTGCTTAGATTTGTGTAATGATCTCCTTATGGAAAACGCTTAAATAAAAGAATAATCTCAAGTCTTCATCTCTGGAAAGTAAAGGGTAATTTCAAGTCTTGATCGGAAGCACAATGGCGAAACTAGGGGTGGAGTGACCAGTGCTAGCAGCTGCCCCCTAATTTTAATTTTATTTTTTAAATTTATTTTATAAAATATAGAAAATTTTACCTTTTACTTATAAATTCGTCCTCTCTAATTATTTTTTCTTGGTTCCACCGTTGAGAAGCCAAAGGACAAGTGGGGTAATTTTTTTGATATGCACCCTCTAATGGGCGATGATACTCTCGAGTCAAAGTTGTCACACTAAGACATTTCAACGTCTTCTTGCTTGCATATAGTCATAAAGTTAAGAAAGCTGTAAGAATAGTCAAGCCAGCCACACTCTAGTCTGGCAACTTGCCTTTCACTTGTATTACATTCATAGCCCCACAACATTAATTTCCAATTCAATTTCATTCTTGAATAATATATATATATACATAAACAAAACCAATATAACAATGGCTATCTTTGGCAAGTCTCTTGAGATGGATTTTTTCTTGAGTAAATGTCTCTTATTTGGTTTTATACTTTCACTTCAAATTCATGGCTACTTTGGTTGCTTTGAAGAGGAGAGATTAGCTCTTTTAGACTTCAAAGTATTTGTTCAGTTTAATGGAGATGATGCAGACAGGCTTTTGCCTTCTTGGAACAATGATGCAACAAGTGATTGTTGTGAATGGGACAGAGTCACGTGCAACTCCACCACCGGTCACGTGATCAAACTCTCTCTTGATAATATAAGGCAAATACCTTTTGATGGTTATTATGAAGATATGAGCGTTTGGTTTCTTAACATTTCTATGTTTAATCCTTTTAAAGAGATGACAAGTCTTAATTTGTCTTACAATGCGATAGGGGAGTTTATTGACAATGCAGGTATGTTTGGTTATTATTATTATGAGTAACCCTTTCGTTTGTTTCTAATACTCTGTTTGGTATAAATGAATTTTATATAATTATAAATATAGAGTTACGATCTCGTAATATTATCATAGATTTAACTATGAACAGAGCAGAATGAAGATAAAGAATTTACATAGTTGACTCCAATTTTTATGGGATTAAGAATTAGTTGTTCTTGTATAAAATTATTCCGAACTCATTCAAAATTCCATATTTTCAAGTTTGATGTAAAAGAAAATGTTTTTCTTACTCTCATAAATTCAATTTTACGAATTTGAGTATAATTAACCTAAATTCTATGAATTCTATTCTTGAAATTCACTTATACCAAATGGAAGGTTAGATTGTTTACAATTTTACATATTCACTGTTCTTTGAATTTGTAGTCTTAGAATCTAACAGCCACTGCAATTCAAGAATTTTCAGATTCCAAAATTTTGTCTAAGCTGAACAAGCTAGAGCATCTAGACTTAAGCTGGAATGTGCTTGACAAAGAAGTATTAAAGGTCTTGGGTGAATTTTCAGCCCTAAAATATTTAGATCTACATAATAATTTTATGGCAGGTCCACTATATTACCAAGGTAACTGCATATACAAATTTTCTGTTTTATTATTTGGTTGTTGAGAAAAATAAAGTTTAATAAGATTTTAATCATATTTATGACAGATATTTCTGGATTAAGCAACTTGAAGGTCCTTATTCTGCAATTCAATGAACTGAATGGAACTCTGCCTATTAATTGTAATAAATTCTATCATGAAATTTCTGTTTCTATCTAATCTCCCAGTGTTTGTTTTCAGAAATTGATTCTTGAAATGCACTGTTCTTTGTAGATTTGGTTAATTTCACTAAGTTGGAGATTCTAGACTTGAGCTGGAATGGATTCACTGGAAGCATTCCACCAAGCATAAGGCATCTATCATCTCTCCAGGCTTTAACTGTATCAAAAAATTATCTTAATGGCTCTTTTCCAGCTCAAGGTAATATTCCTAAACATTTTCTTGGGCTTTGATTCTTTGGATGATCATAATTTTATTTTCCTTTTCCAGGTTTGTGTCAGCTACAGAAACTTGAAGAGTTAGATCTCAGTCAGAATTCCCTTCAAGGAAATATTCCTTCATGCTTAAGCAATCTGACATCTCTTAGACTGCTAGATCTTTCAGCAAATAATTTCTCAGGAAAGATCTCTTCATCTTTAGTAGCTAAGATGACCTCACTCGAGTACATTGATCTAAGTCATAATCTTTTTGAAGGTTTATTCTCATTCAGCTCATTTTCTAATCATTCTAAACTCCAAGTTGTTCAGATAAAGAATAATAATCAGCATTTCCAAATTGAAACTGAATATCCCAATTGGATTCCATCATTTCAGTTGAAAGTTCTTGTTTTACCTTATTGCAACTTGAACAAGCTCTCTAACAGTACTGTTCCTACATTTCTCTTTTACCAACATGAATTGAGAGTTCTTGATATTTCTCACAATAATCTAAAAGGAAAGCTTGACTTGTTCCTTGGTAACAATACAAGAATTGAGTTTCTGTCTGTGAGGAATAATTCTTTTGTGGGTCAGTTACATCTACCGCCTTTTCACGGTGTGACCAGCCAGTGGATTGATGTATCAGAAAACAAGCTACATGGTCAAATCCAGTCAAACATAGGGGATATGCTTCCTTATGCAATTTATTTGAATTTTTCCAAGAACTCTTTTCAAGGCAATATACCATCCTCAATTGGTCAAATGGGTTACTTGCAGCAAATAGACCTTTCTTTCAATAACTTCGATGGAGAAGTACCAAAACAGTTGGTTTCCAATTTGGTCAATTTGTTGATCCTGAAACTTTCAGATAATAGATTTCATGGCGAAATATTTACAGATCACTATAACTTGACACTGTTAGAATCTTTGCACTTGGAGAACAATCATTTTACAGGATTACTGTCAAATGTGATCTTGAGAAGCTTTAAACTTGGTGTATTGGATATTAGCAGCAATTACATCTCTGGAGCAATTCCTAAATGGATGGGCGACCTCAAAAATTTGAGAACACTTGCAATGCGAAACAATCAACTTGAAGGTCCACTCCCATGCAATCTTCCATTCACCTTTTTAGACCTTTCTTACAATAATTTGACAGGATCAATACCTTCTTGCTTGAAACTACAAGATACTTGGGGTCTGTATTTGCGGGGGAACAAGTTCACAGGTTCAATACCAGAATCTATATTTAACTCTTCAATTCTGTCAATATTGGACATCAGTTACAACAGCTTGTCTGGCAAACTTCCTGATTCAATAAGTAAACTTCCCAATTTAGAAGTGCTTTTATTGAAAGGGAATTTTCTAAGTGGTGAAATTCCAAATCAGTTATGTCAGTTGAATAATACAGGTTTGATGGATCTGTCCAACAACTTCTTCTCTGGATCAATACCTCAGTGCTTGTATAATATATCTTTTAAGGAAGCATTGGATTTCTATGCATTTATTCCTGCATATTTTAAGCGCACAATTTATGTCTATGGAAGTATCCTGCTAGGGCAGTACCTAGTTTATGATCCGAATGCTGGGTATGCATATGAAGATGGCGCGATCGACTTTCTCACCAAGAGCAGGTCCAGTTCTTCTAAAGATGACATAATCGATCTCAGGTCTGGATTGGATTTGTCCTCTAACAATCTCACCGGTGAAATTCCGAATGAACTAGGGAAATTAAGTCAGTTAAAAGCATTAAACTTGTCTCACAACCAGCTGACAGGTTCAATTCCAACAACTTTATCGAAACTCAGCCAAATACAGATATTGGATCTCTCTTATAATAGGTTAAGCAGAGAAATTCCGCAGGAACTAAGTAATATGCATTTGCTCAAGTATTTCACTGTTGCTCACAACAATTTATCCGGTAGAATTCCTGACATCAAGCCACAATTTGGAAGATTCGATAGCAGCAGTTATGAAGGAAATTCACTTCTATGCGGACTACCATTAGTTAAAAGCTGCAATGCTTCAATTTAACGGCAATCATGCTTGTTTGTTCTTTTTCTGTCACTGTCAGTCTGTTAAAAGATGCCAAACTAATAATGAGAGCTATTTTTGTGTTGTAAACCCTTTGGATTCTTTGTTGTGATCCGGTAACTAGTTAGACATAAGAGAACATAGATCGATCATCTAATCAGATATCAGCAATTATTATCATTAATATTAACAGACTGTGGATTTCACAATTTCCTGACACAAAATTAAACTTAGTTATTTAACTTAAATACGAAGCAAGGGCAAAAAAGCACAGGCAATATAAAGTGTTTCATATTGAAAGATCGGCCAAGCCGAAAGATTTTTCAACAGCTTTGCACCAAGACTCAACCTTCTTCTTCCTCTGTTGCTCATGTAAATTGGGATGGAAAGTGGTTGCTGTCTTAACCTTTTCTCCAGTAGCAAAAATCTCCTCTTCTTTCCAAACCCCAATAGCCAAACCAGCAGCATAGGCTGCTCCAAGAGCTGTTGTCTCTATATCAGCTGGTCTCACAACTGCATTTCCCAACAAGTCGGCCTGCAAGTCATTTGGAAAACAAATAGATTATAGATCAAATCAAACTTCAACAGATTAAGTTAATGGTTCATGCCGGTAGGAGGAAATACAGAACGTTTGCAGAAATGAACCAAAGTGGAATTCAACTTTACAAATCCAATCAAATTAGTTATCAATCTGATTTTTTTTTTTTTTCTTTTGGCGAAAACATATTACCATCATCTAGAAATAGGTGTTCGATGACCTATATAGTACTTTAAAAATAAATATAAAGAATGCACCAAGCTCAAACCTGAATCTGCATCAAAAGGTTGTTAACAGTTGCACCACCATCAACTCTAAGCAAGAACTCCCCCTTCGCATTGTTTTGCTCTCCCTTTTCGCCAGTATCTTTCTGCATCGAATCCAAAACATCTTTAACTTGAAAACACATGCTCTCAAGCACAGCTCGAGCAATGTGAGCCTTAGTTGTAAACCTTGTGATCCCAACACAAACCCCACGAGCATCATCACGCCAATGTGGAGCAAACAATCCATTAAAAGCAGGTACAAAATAAACCCCACCACTCGAATCAACCTGCTTTGCAAGTACCTCACTCTCACTTGCAACATTAATTATCCCAAGGCCATCCCTAAGCCACTGGACTGCAGCTCCAGCAATAGCAATTGAACCCTCTAGAGCATAATTTGTAGGTGCTTTGGGACCAAGCTTAAAAGCTAATGTGGTTAGAAGTCCATGATTTGACTTAACTATCTTCTCGCCTGTGTTAAGAAGTATGAAAGCACCAGTTCCATAAGTGCTTTTGGCCTCTCCTTTTCTACAACCTTGTCCTACCATTGCAGCATGTTGGTCACCTAGACATCCTGCAATAGGAACACCCAGAACTGGCCACCCCTTGCCAACATTTCCAATAATCTCAGAGTTGCTAACTATTTTGGGCAAAATTCCAGCTGGAATTCCTAGGGTTTGCAATGTGGTTTTATCCCAATCAAGAGTTTTGATATTCATGAGCATAGTTCGAGATGCATTAGAGACATCAGTGACATGCAGGCCACCTGACACTCCACCGGTTAAATTCCAGATTAACCAAGTATCTACAGTTCCAAACAAAGCATCCCCCGTTTTGGTAGCCAATTTAACAGCATCCACATTTTCCATCAACCATAATATTTTCATTGCACTAAAATAAGTGCTTATTGGCAAACCAGAAGTCTCAACAAAATGAGTTCTTCCTCCTGGCAATTCTTTCTCCAATTTCCTAAGAAAATTTTCAAAACATATCAGATTATGTATGTTTCTCCAATTGCAGATGTCAAATGCTTACAAGAACAATGGAATTCAAAATCACCGATAACTATTAGTAATTTGAAAAATAAAAACCCATTTCAAAATCAGGATTTTCTGGCACTGAATATCAATCGATCTAGAATTTCAGAAATATATTTCTGATAAAACCAAATTCCTCCTGCCACTAATCATTTCTCCAATTCGTTGGAGAATTTTTTCAAAAAGAAAAATCAGAATATACATTTATTTTAATACATATAAGAATTAAATGTCTACTATAATAATGAAATTTAAAACACAAATAAAATAAAAAATCATTCCATAATAATGAATTTCAAGTAAAAATGAAGTATCAAATCAATTCAAGTAATCAAACAAACCAATTTCAGAAATACATTTCCCAAAACGGCAAAATTGAGCATTGATGACAACGTAAAAACACCAAGGCCAAATTTACAATACAATTAAAAATAAGAAAATAGAAACAATATCAGGAACAAGAATCAGTGAAATCCTGAAACAATTAACCGAAGTTAACAACTTTTGATCAAAATCAAGAGAACTCAAATTACTAATCATCTAAAAATCCTAAAAAATTGAATCAATCGAGAGGATAGGGATAAAAGAAACACCTGCAGATGGCACTAGTGCGAGCATCCATCCAAACAATTGCATTATGAAGAGGAGCACCAGATGATTTGCTCCAAACAAGAGTAGTCTCTCTTTGATTAGTAATCCCAATTGCCTTCAATGCACCATCAACATTATGCCCATCAGCTGTGGCCTTGTCCACTGCCTTTGCCATACAGAGCCTCACACTTTCCAATATCTCCATTGGATCATGCTCTACCCATCTGCCATCAACAACCCATAAGACCAAGAAAAAATAAAGCTTCTAATTTTACATATGGATACATAAAAAATCATCGAAAAACGGAGTACCCGGCTTGAGGGTAGAACTGAGTGAACTCGACTTGGTGAGATCCAACAGAGCGAGCATGTTGATCATAGATGATGAATCTGGTGCTTGTAGTGCCTTGATCAATTGCCCCAATGAAAGCTGGCTCATTTTTTGCCATTTTCAATATTTCCTCAAGTTTTGGACTAGAGAGAGAACAAAAACAGAATATAGCAGAGAAGAAGTAAAACTATGAAGAGATAGACGGCAATATTTTATATATATATATATATATATATATATATATATATATATATATATATATCTAGCTAAAAATATATATATTATATGTAATTATATTTTTGTTGGATTCAGGATTGCCAAATTTGGTTCGAATTATTAAGATTTCTTAAATTACCGTTTTCAAAAAAATAGATTTCCCAAATGATTTGTATCAAATATTTCCCAAAATGACTTGTGTTTTCGTAGATATTAATGTTTTGGGCGATGACTACCTCTACTGATATTATAAAATAATACTTTATTAATAATTTGATAATTGATAATTACTCCATCCTAATCACTAGTTGTCCAATAGAATTAATCGCCATTGCAGATTAAGACGTTTTTGTTAGAATATTACTCTTTTTTTTATTTTACTAAATAAACATGTACTCTTTTTATTTTTTTATTTTTGCCTGGAAAATATGCACTCTTTCTTTCTTAAAGCATAAAAGAAATCAGACGAATAGTCACGACTTTTGAAAATTAAAAAGTAACAGTATATTTAATTTTAAAAAATGGAATAATTTTCATATTCATTTTAATTTTTTCTTCAGAAATTTATTCATTTTAATTATTAATAAAATAATTAATTATATAACTTAATATTCGTTGGTTTTTGTCCGTTTTATACATCTGTTTTGATATACTGTTTACTTCATTAATCTAATCGCCTCTGCTCCATACCTCACGTTTTTATTTGCATTTTTCGGTTATTTTATTTTAAAAAAACAGACTTTGTAAGTATAAATTATTTAAATTGGATTTCCTAAAAATAGATAAAAGTCCAAAAGAATTGGAAAACAGGACAAGAGAGGGGCGGAAATGCCAAAGCGCATCTTTAACTCTTGGTTTGCTAAACAATCCTGCGAGGATTTTACGTGTCGTCACGTGGTTAATTATCGTTCCACAATGGATATTGACTTGTCTCAGTTGCACGGCAAGCTCGTGCACATCACGAGACGGCCGCTAAAATTTGTTGTACTCGCTGCAGTTACAGAACTATTTATACTCGTGTTTAGATTGGAAGGACTTTCCACTTGTAAACGTGGAAGATAGATTGAGCGAGTAAGAACTGCAATTGGAAGGACTGTTTTGTGCTGAAAAGTCAACTTTTGATGACAAGTAACGGAAATATAAATATCTCATGACCGAACAAGTAGATGGAACGGTTGCGAACAGATCATCCATATCTGGTTGAGTGGGACCAATCTAATCGCTGACTCGGATTTTTCGAAGAAAAAAAAAACGAATTCCATTGAAACTACTTCACAATATGCGCCTAGGAGTTGGATGAAAGTTGTTGGACCTAGCCCAAATCTGCATGGCCGTATGTGCCTAAACTGTGGAGTGAGTTTGCCTTTGTTAGGATTCAACCCACTGGCCATAAAACTACCAAATGGGCCCATTGGAAATGCAAAATCAAACCCAAAAAAGCATTATCATCACTAAAAATGTTTTAAACAATGAATTATTTGATTTAAAATATCTTGTCAGTCAATAATTTTAGTGGTTTAGTTCTAATCTCAAATTATTATCCAAATAATATATTCTAAGTATTCATAATTAAAAATGTGAATAAAAGAAAAACTTATTTAATAAGTATGGCCTATCCAGATAAAGCCTTCCCTAAGTAAGCACAGGTTTATTGTACATTTTGTACATGCTCGAGTATTTATTGCACTAACACTTTGAAAATTTTGGCTAGTGATGGCATCAAATTTGTCTTTCTAAAATCTAAAATAACTTTGAACCACATGATGGAGATGTGTGAATGTGATATGTTTTTCTATGTGCATGCAACCACAAAAGAAAATGCCAAAAAAAATCAAATTAATTGGATGTATGGCAGATAATTTGTACATTGCATAAAAAAAAAAAGAATTATTCAATCAAAAAAACCTAGAAAAAACGAAAATTATATTTGGCTTCAATAACATAACGAATACATCACTTGTTAATTAAATTTAATTTTTCAAATTAATAAAAATTTATTGAAATACGTAGATAATCCCACGTTGAATAAAATAAAATTCTTCAAAGAGAATTTTGTTAACTGAGGGATGGTAATTATACATACGACCCACGATTCAAAACTTAGTTTTATCTATTAATCATTTAAAACGAGTGTCCCACGTGTAAGAATAGATGGGGAAAAAAAAATCAAGGCGGGTGTCCATTTGATTTATTTATTTATTTAAATTTTTATTGTAACTCCCATATTCACGGGTCCTGAAAATGAAGTTAGATCCATGTTGGTGCTTCGCAGCACCAGACAACATATGGCTAGGCGGATCTGGATTTATTATAAATAAATATTTTACAAAAAAGTTAACTTAAAATTATGAAAATCTTTTCATTAATTTAATCACTAATACCACAATGTGGAAAGCATAAAAATACCATAAAATAAAAGCTATAACATCAATAATTGCTGTAATATCTACACCTAGACTAAAGTTTATGGTTGCAATTTGTTCGTAATTATTATTAATTATTAAGGTTTGGTTGCTTCTATGATAAGACACAAACATTTTACCTCGAACAAGCATTGAAAATAAATATATAATATAATATAATAATATTTATGGGATTAAAATTAGCAACTTCATAGTTTATATTAACTAATAATATTTATATAAAAAAAAACAAAATTAATACCCCACTTAACAATATCATGTGCTGTTGTACTTAAAACCTACTTAACAATGTCATTCTCTCTTTTTCTTTTTATGAAGTTTCTTAATGCTCTAACAATACCCCACTAATAAACTAATCCTATACATTTGGTTGCGTTCCCTTTTACATTGACTCTACTAACTGCTCGCTGCCAAATCCAGCCTGGTCCAACTATTTTTTATATTTATATTTTAATTTATTTTTTATTGCACCACTCGCTTCTTTTCTACTATTCCATCACCAATTTTTGCCTTTTGCCTATCATCTCTGCTGTTATGTCCTCTTTCAATTAGGGCATTTCTTTTACCCCATCACTCCCGTTGGATTCATTTTATAATATAGTGTTAGAGTTACTCTGCTTTATTGTTAAGTCATCTATAGACTTCACTCTTTAACACTCTGTTCCGATGCATGTATTTTTTTCGAAAGAATCAAAATTTTATCTTGTTTAGAAAAAAAAAATAATGAAGGAGTGAAAATTTAATTTATTTTTCTCTATATCTCAAATAGATAAAATCTCTCTATTTGGGAGAGAAAATAATGGTGGAATATTGAAATTTTTCTAATTTTTACATAATTATCTAAATACCTAAACTACTTTTAATTAAATATTGAAGATATATATGATCATCAAAGCATTTAAAAGAATAAGTGAGGTTAAAATGGTAAGATATCGATATTAATAATTTTTTTCTCTAAAATTTTGCTTTTTCCAAACACAAAGGTGGAAAATAAAAATGGAAATAAAATTAAAAATTCATCATCATTTTCTTTTCACCTTCTTTTCAAACAGAGTGTAAATGTTTATGTAGGAGTGTGCTAGAGTTTTTATTTCGTAAAGACTATTGATAATTTAAATAATCTGAAAAAAAAAAAAATCAATTTGGAAGTCGAAGACAAACTATCAAAAAAATGGAAGTTTGGTGCATCTTATTATTGATACGAAATCAATTTCTCGAATTAGTGCACAATGCATTAGTTGTTCGTTTTCGACAGAAACACATGAAGTTTGGACATTGTTGAAGAGGTTGACGTACATAACATGGCCATTGCGTGCAAACCATAAAGTTCGTTGGCAACTTTTACAAATGCATATATCTATCTAGATGATAACAACGTTACTTAATTTAGCAGTATTTTTAAGCTCATTTATCATTTTCTGTTTTTTAGAAGATTTATGTTTCAACATTTTTTATATTTTGAAATACAAGAAAATTTATTTTTTTTATTCAAATTAATAGAGGAAAATAAGAAATTGGCAATGGTTGTGTAATGTATATTGATAATAAGAGGTACAATAAGCTTTTCATATGAAGGCAAAGGGTTTAACGTGTGTGATGTTTTTGTTTGTCTGTAACCCAAAAATGGGTTAAAGCGAGTTGGAAGATGAACCTCTGGTTAGGTTAAGTTAAAGCTACAAGTAAAACTTTCTAGTGAAAGAAAGAACCAATCAGAGTGAGCGGTTGTGGGGACCAAAACATTGAGATGCGAGTCTCTGTCTCTCTCAACACCAGTGTTACAGTGTACCTCTCTTCCTTCTCACTTCAAGACTAAGCAAACAAACTCCACTATTAGCTAACCAACAAACAAACAAACATTTCACTTGAAAAATTAGTTCCTTTTCACATTTTCTGTTTGTTTTGTCAACTTATTTTTTATTTTTATTTGTGTTTTAATTTTTTTATACTAATATATCATAGTTATTTATCATATTAAATAATTATAAATAAGATTAATAGGATAATTAAAAATAATAAAAAAAAAAGAAGTCTGCAGAAACACCGATAATTCGAATGTGCAACCATAGGAAGTTGATGTGCTGAATCATAAGAAGTCGTTAACGTGTCACTTATCTTAAATCACTTTAATTAACAAATAATTAACAGCAAGTCAATCGAATAAGACTAATTTTGTTGTGGAGTTGGTAGCAATTTCTCTCTATAAATGCTTTTTCAACGAGTCATATTTTTTCTATTAAATTTAAATTTTTTATCTTATTGTTTGAGCCATGCATTTGAGTAAATAACCAAGTTATTTATAATATTATCATCATAAAAATATTTTAAATTATACCAAATTGTTTTAAGAAGAAATGCAATTTTGAGATTGTTAGAAAAAGATTTTGAGGGTGATTTATTTTGTCTTATTAATAGCTTATCTGAATTTCAGTTTACTTAATTAAATTATAATGAAATATTATTTTTAGAATTGATACATAAGCTATATAATTTATTAGATAAAAAAATAAAAATGAGCATTACAAGTATAAAATAGTACGATAACCACTTCTAAATCATTTGGCAATTAGCTCTGCTACCAATTTTAACTATTCACTTAATGAGTTGTTAATTCATATTTAATATTTATAAAATTCAGCTTACATAAGTGAATCTTTAGAGGGATGCCCAAAATCCAGTTTTCGAAACTAGAACTGTCGGTTCCGAACAGGTGAAAACTGAAATCAAAACCGGTAGGAATTGGAACCAGAACCGGTAGGAACTGGAATTGGTCTGAATCGAAATCGAAACCGGTCTGAACCGGTTCGATTTTGGTTCCATCAGTTTTAGAACCGTGAACCGGCGGT
This sequence comes from Jatropha curcas, assembly GCF_041381405.1. Taxonomy (NCBI): domain Eukaryota; kingdom Viridiplantae; phylum Streptophyta; class Magnoliopsida; order Malpighiales; family Euphorbiaceae; genus Jatropha; species Jatropha curcas. The sequence goes on along the minus strand of NC_143151.1, from coordinate 30,643,543 downwards.
TCCAGTTTCAGTCAGAATCGACGGTTCCAGTTTCGTCTGAAACCGGCCGGAATCGGTCTGAACCGTCAGAAAACTAGCTGGAACCATCGATTTTAAAACCGTTAAGAAACCAGAATCGAAATCAAAATTGTTCAGTTTCAAACCGTAACCGAAACCGTTAATTTTTCGATTCGGTTCCAGATCCGGAACCGTGGCCACCCCTATCTTTAGTCTTGTATGGATGGAGAATTGGTCCTAGAAATTTTAAAATTGCACGTTTTTTATGATCCTATCTAGATACTAGAATATATCTAATTAAATTGCAAATGAATAAATAAATGAATAAAATTTCACTCGTCATACTTTCTAATCATTCAAGAATTGAATGAATATATGATAAAGATGTCTAATAAATTTTCTCACCGTTCTTTTTATCAAAATTGAATTTACATCCTCCCAAGAAAAGCATATTCATAATTTGAAAGAGATAGCTTAATGACAAAGAGTATTTACGGAGCTGATTACCATGACTTAAGTCATGAGTTTCAATTTTCCGTCATACAAACTCTCATCGGGCCAGCCCTTTTACCTCTGAAGACGAACGGGACGTTAAAACGTATGATTTTATCATCCTAACAAATTTATGAAGGCAACAAAATGAATACTCAAATAAATTCAAAAGAAAAAAAAAAAAAAAAAAAAAAAGAGCGGAATGGCAAGAACCATATAGTAAAAATAAAATGAATTATCTACTGATAAGTGTAAAAAGTGATGTATTTATAGAAAAAAGTTATTCCACATTAGTTTTGATTAACACGATATAAAATTTTTTACGCAATAATACAATATCATTTTTATAAAATATAAGTTATGAATGATAGTAATAAGAGAATAAAAATTAATTATTTAAGAAAAAAAATATTGACAATTGAATTTATATATCAATCTACTTATATACAAAGCTAATTTAATAAATGTATTTATTCGTATGGTACTGCTCAATGTGTTACCCCTAATATGACGTGGATATAACTGCATTTTCGTTAAAAAATAGTAATAAAAATATTTTTTTAAATGACAATTAGTTATTCACCAGGCAAATTTAATAAATATATTTATTTATATGGTATTTGCCTACCTAATATGACGTGGATATAACTGCTTTTTCGTTAAAAAATAGTAACGAAATAATTTTTTTAAAATGACAATTAATTATTCATGAGCAAGCCTCGTAAATATTTTCCAAATACAACAACACATGAAATAATATTTAAAAAAAATAGATTAGAAAATTTCAAAAACAATCCCAAAAAGAGTAAATCACAATTATTTTTTTGATTGTTTTTGTTTTAGTATCAAGAGGTATTAATCCTGTCCCATGGTTTGTGTCTTATGCTTACGGGGATGGATTCAATTACTTTTTTTTATTCAATATAAATATAAAAAAATAAAAATCTCCTAGATTAGTGGAGTGCAAGAAGATAGGACTTTGATTTTTGAGTGGACGCAGAGGGAAAGAAACAGAGACAGAAAAAAAAGAAAAACAGAAAATTCCTAATAAAAAGGAAAATAAATATAATATTATCCGATTAGAAGAGTTGCACACCGTTCAATACACCAGACGTCATGAGTCACTCGATAGACGTTTTAAGAAATGCGAAAACCTCCACAATATCCTCAACTATATGCTCCGTTTTTATTCCCTGCTCCCAAGTTCACTGTACCTTATGGTGGTCGCTTTCTCTATATTACGGTAAGCTTCATATAGGTCGCCAACCAGTATGATTCTCGGTTTTAACGGTCCAGATTGTTTCAAACCATGAATTTGTGGGACTGACTTTTCTTTTTTTCAAAAAAAGAAAAAAAGAAAAAAAAGGTTTTAGTATTATAATTTTACTGTCCTACTTATGTCAGAAAAATGGAGTAACTCATTCTTTTTAGGATAAACGGAAATTTTGATAGGATAAAGTAAAATTCTATGACTCGGAAAATATTTTATAGATATTGTATGAGAAATACAAATTTTTGAAAATAATTTATTTTAGAAATATTTATAAGAATAATATTTTTCAAATAATTCATTTTCTATTCTAGGTCTCACTATACATGAATTGACAGACACTTATGGTGGAATGTATGAATTAAAAGACACTTACGGTGGAATGGAAGTAAGATTTGATTATAACATTGAAAATTAATTAAAGCAGTATTTATAGTTTTTAAAATTATAAAGATATTTTGAAATTTAATGTTTTCCTTCGGTAAAGATTTATTGTTAAATAAAGCAAGTAGAGACAGGTATCGAAATGAGATAAGACATGAAAATTTCTATCTCAATATAAAAAAATATATTAAAAAGTGATAAAATATAATGGTTGTCATGTCAAATGATGGCTTACAATTGATATTTGTGATTGGTAACAGAGTATTATTAGATCACTGAATTAATAAATATGCATATATAACTTTTTTTTTTCCTGTTATACATAAAGTTTGTTACTTGAGAATTTTTTTTTTTCAAAAATCTAATTTTCTGTTGATTTTTTCTATAGTTATGAGAATTGAATGTGATTGGTTAATTCGATTAATCTAACTAAAAACTGGATGGTAGTCCGATTCATATCGATGGAATAAAATTCCATATAATAATCGGTGAAAAATCCGCAACTAAGTAAAATTGATGAACCAAATTAGTCAATTAACTGCAGTTTGATTTAAAATCAGCACAAAAAAAAAATCTTATATTTGAATTGTTGATTGGTGGTGAATAATATTATATATTATGATAATATTGATAGTTTTTATTTAACATAAAAATAGTCATTTTTATCTTATTTATACATTTTATATTTAATGTAATTTAAAAATATATTTAAAATTATTATATAAAAAATCCGGTTGAATAATATTAAAATTCAGTTAAATCTTTTAGTTCATGAATTATTGACTTTACCATTTGAATGAGCAATACCATTTTCAAAACATTGATTTTTCAAGTGTTTCAAATGTTAGAAAATCTAAATAATATTTTTGAAGTAAGTTATTTTTTAAAAGTAAAGAAATTTAAATATTTATATATGAATATTAAAACGAAATATTAGAGGTAAGATTATTTTTCATTTGCATAAAAATGAAGACAGAAAAAAATCATTCTAGAAAGATACATCCAACTTATCCGCATATCCTTTGACGGTACATCGTCGCCGATGGGTTGTACGAACAACGAATACTTTCCTCTAAAACGTGGAAAAACAACAAAAGTGAAACAATCGAGTAAAAATGGAAGTGATTCCGACACAGATGCGTCGATATTACGCGCTATCGTTATCCACTACTCCTGTTCCATCAACAGATTCCCACTGCTCTTAAGCTATACCCAAATCACCTATCATCCATCCAACTTCTTGCGTCGTCCGACATCTGTAAGAATTTAACGGTCACTATCACGGATACAAAGTGAAATTAAAATGCCCGACCGCATCCTATCTTTCCCTCATTTTTTTAATATTTTAAATAATCGGAAATATATTGTTCCTTTCCTTTTATTCCCTAATATCCACTGATCCAATAATCATGCGACGTTGCTTGTGAAAAATCACCGTCAATTACTACGTGATGAAATTTGCGATAATATTAACGGTCGTCATGCATCTAAATAAAATAGGCTAAATCACAACAAATAATTCCTTACTTTCCCGAAAGCTATACTCGTCTGATATAAATAAATCACTCAAACCACGCCGAAGATCTCCGCTCCTTCTCACACTCTCCTAAGAAAGGCTTCATCTCTGTAGAATCATTTTCCGGCGCTCGGTAACCGGAGAGTTGTTGTAGGGTTCAGGCAAGGAGGATGGGATCCGCACTGCTGTCGGAGCTAGGTACGGAGATACTGGTGCCAGTATGTGCGGTGGTTGGCATCGTTTTCTCGTTAATCCAGTGGTACCTAGTCTCGCGCGTGACACTCACGTCGGAACGCCACGCGCCGGGCGGTGCCAACAAGAATGGCTACAATGATTACTTGATTGAAGAAGAGGAAGGTCTAAATGACCACAGCGTAGTCACCAAATGCGCCGAAATACAGAGTGCAATCTCTGAAGGTATAAACAAGTTTAGATCTTTGAGTTTTGGTTTTAGATCTGGTGGTTCATGTTTTTCTTTTCTCTGTTCAAATTGTTTATGTTTGTGCTTAAATTTATAAGCTTGAGCTTTTTTCGTACTCATTTGGTGAAGCTCTGTTGATATTCTGTTGTTTTAAGGTGAAAGCTATAGGTAGTTTTGAGAGGTTAGAACTTGATATTTCTGTATTTTTATGCTGAAATTTTTTAGCTTTGCTTCATTTTTGTGGCCAGGAAAATCGTTGCTCAGTAGTCCATTTTCTTTTTCTCTTTTATGTTATTATATGGTCTATCCAAGTGAAATTTGGCTTTGGTTCCTGACAAAATAAAGGAAAATGGAAGGCAACGTAACTTTTTCTTTCTCTTGTTTATAGTGCAAATTAAATCTTGTATTCAGATTTTTGTAGCTTTTAAAAAAATATTAAAGATATCAAAATTTAAACTTTTTCTACCATGAAGAAATCTATTAGTTTTAAGATGCGCTGCTCTTGCTTCTTTGAAACTACATTGGTATTGATTATTTCAGTTTCAGAGGCCATTTCAGGTTTTTCACTGGTTTTAGTTCGGGTGTCTAGCTCTTTTTTCTACTGCAAATATTTTGCGTTGTTTAGATCTGCCTTTTGCCTTTTTTATGACTTTCTTTTAAAGTCATGTTTTTATCTTTGTATATTTGGTTCATCTTGAAATCGTGTTTTAGAATGAAAAATGATAATATTTTGTAATACAGCTCTATTTGGTATGATTATTACCACTTGCATAATAGTTTTGTCTTATGTCTATAAGGATGTGTGGCTTTTGCGTGTTACTTTCACTGGTGTATGCATTCCACGTGTGCAGCACGTGGACCCTGTCTACTTGATGAAGAATCTCTTTCACATATTGACTATGAAGAAGAAAATATCAAATTATAAAACTAATCTTTAATTCTTTGTGGGGATAACAATATTATATATGCGTAGATCTCCGTGCAATTATGGAAATAGTATTACTGTTTTTTTTTTTTTTTTTTTTTTTTCCTTTTGTTTTGTGATTATGATTCTGGGTTAACCTTATATTCATTACTAGGAGTTATTATTTTGTCTTATTCAAATTAATTTTGTTGGCATTTTTGATATAGCTGTGTAAGAGCAATTATTTTGTCCTATTCAAATTATTTTTACTGGCAGTTTTGATATTAGTGGTATAATATTCTTACTGCACATGTAAATAAGGAATATTAGTTAATATGTGAATCCATGGGGCTGGCTCGGTAGCTAACTGCATGTTGTTACAGGCTTTTAGCCATTCATCTTAATGGGCATTGGGAAGGAAAATCATATGTTTTCCTTTTCCCCTTGGTTCTCTCCTCATTTTGCTTGTTTTACATTCTTTGCTGCCAAATAAAGCTTATGTCAAGAAATTTAATTTGTCAGTGCTCCTTTACTTCTAAAAATATTTTACCAGACTCTCTTTCATGGCATTTTAGGTTGTGATGTTGCTTCAAGCATTGAAGATGTCATTTTCTTTGATGGTCTGATTATGCTGTCGTTCTATTGATCTGCTATTTTTTGTTTTATGTGTAACTTACATTTTTTTTCCTAGTTCTTTGTCATACTTGCTCAGATGTTTTGTGATAAGGAAGATTACTCAATGTTAATAGAGTACTGCTGTATCTTAGTATGGTGTAAAGATATTAATTTGTATTTTCTGGGGGGAAAAAAAAAAGAAACGGCCTGTTGTGTTGACTGCCAACCTTGTTTGCTGCAATAAATGGTATCTTTGTGGGTAAGAATCCCTCATAATAATGCCAACTGGGTAGAGGCAACTTTGTCCATAGAAAAGTGTAGTATGGGATGTGAAACTTTGTATCAAAAGCTTTATAAAAATGGACCTTCTCCTAAGCAATTGTAAAAATCATTTGCACCATCTCAACTACTAACGGCCATCTTGCACTCTTATACTTTGTTATTAAATACTCCATATATTTCTTCTTTCGTCTACTTCCATTCCCTTGCTTGATCGCTGCTTGATTCTCTGTTGTTATTACCATTAATTTTGTGCTTGTACCGCTTACAGACACATTTTACATTCGTATTAGATATTAGTTCTGTTTTTTTATTTCTACCCATCTTAACTTCCTCTAATTCTGTGCCTACTACTACTTTTTCCTTTCTGCCAGTAATTGTGATTGTAATTTTTAATTAAATGCCATTGCTCGTCTTATTCTTCCATCTTTGTCACTAATGTAATCTCTCTGTTGCTAATTGGCATTATTCTTGTTCAAGCATGTAATTTATTTGTGTTCATATTAAATTTATGGATGTATGGATGTCGCAGGTGCTACATCTTTTCTGTTCACCGAATATCAGTATGTTGGGGTATTCATGGTTGCTTTTGCAATTCTGATCTTTGTTTTCCTGGGTTCTGTTGAGGGATTCAGCACAAAGAGCAGGCCTTGTACTTATGATTCACAGAAGACGTGCAAACCAGCACTTGCTACTGCAGTATTCAGCACTGTTTCATTTTTACTTGGTGCTATCACCTCAGTTCTTTCTGGTTTCCTAGGGATGAAAATTGCCACCTATGCCAATGCAAGAACAACCTTGGAAGCAAGAAAGGGTGTTGGCAAGGCTTTTATTACTGCATTTAGGTCTGGTGCTGTGATGGGATTTCTTCTTGCTGCAAATGGTCTCTTGTTTCTTTACATTGCTATAAATCTCTTCAAGCTGTACTACGGGGATGACTGGGAGGGCCTTTTTGAATCTATTACTGGGTATGGTCTTGGGGGATCTTCCATGGCTCTCTTTGGAAGGGTTGGTGGTGGTATCTACACCAAAGCTGCTGATGTTGGTGCTGATCTCGTCGGCAAGGTTGAAAGAAACATTCCAGAAGATGATCCAAGAAACCCAGCTGTAAGCATTGCTGCTTCCTGTGAACATAATTTTTTGACATACCTTTTGGATTTTGCTTACCATATTCAATTATCTATGTACAGGTCATTGCTGATAATGTCGGTGACAATGTGGGAGATATTGCGGGTATGGGGTCTGATCTTTTTGGTTCATATGCTGAGTCGTCTTGTGCTGCCCTTGTTGTTGCCTCCATCTCCTCCTTTGGCATCAACCATGAGTTCACTGCCATGCTATATCCTCTGCTTATTAGTTCTGTGGGTATCCTTGTTTGTTTGATTACAACCCTCTTTGCCACCGATTTCTTCGAAATCAAGGCTGTAAAGGAAATTGAACCTGCACTGAAGAAGCAACTCATTATTTCCACTATTCTGATGACTGTGGGTATTGCAATTGTAACATGGATTGGCTTGCCTTCATCTTTCACAATTTTCAATTTTGGTACTCAGAAGGTTGTTAAGAACTGGTGAGTTTTGCACGACTATTTTGTGGTACACAAACATGTTTAAAGTTTTTGTTTCATGATGTGGCACATGTTTTGGTTCAGGGGATCTGCTATTTTACAAGTTATTTGAAAATCTCCCATTGTTTTTAAATGCCAGTTTGTGGTGAATACTTGTTTGTTGTTTCAGCTAGCTGATAAAAAAGTTACATGCCTGCCCTTATATACACAGGCAATTTTAGCAGTTAGAAAGGTTGTAAAGCATCAAACCTACTACTTGATCTTTTCTTGCCTTCTTCTGGTTAACCTCAGTCAGTTATGTATCTGTTTGGTTCTTGAGTTCGCTAGACAGTTGCACCATTTGCATTATTAACAATGCTTTGCATGTCACTTGCAGTGTCTAAATTCTTTAAATTGCTCCATGCTGCTGGACTTGTTATATTTCTTTAAATACAAGTAAAACTGTCTTGTTTTGTGTTTGGCATCTATACGTTCCTGGTTTACTTGAATTCTAGCTGGTATCTGGCATTTGGGTTTGTCATGGTAGATTTTTGTTTTTTTTTTGGTTTATAACATGTCATGATCATCAATACTAGACAGTGAATTTAATTATTTCCGAATAGTTACCCTAGTTCTGTCTTCTATATTGTTGAGTGTGTATTTATATAAAATTCTGGTACTACTAATATCATGATTTTCATTTGCAGGCAGCTGTTCTTATGTGTGGCTGTTGGTCTATGGGCTGGACTTGTTATTGGATTTGTTACCGAGTACTATACTAGTAATGCATACAGGTGAAAAATAATAATGTCATTTGAATAGATCTCTTAATGGTCCATGAGTATTTTAATGACAAGCTTGTATTTATGTCTGCAGCCCTGTGCAAGATGTTGCCGACTCCTGCAGGACTGGAGCTGCCACTAATGTCATCTTTGGCCTTGCCTTGGGATACAAATCTGTGATCATCCCAATTTTTGCCATTGCAGTTAGCATTTTTGTTAGTTTTAGTTTTGCAGCCATGTATGGCATTGCTGTGGCTGCCCTTGGAATGTTAAGCACCATTGCCACTGGACTAGCCATTGATGCTTATGGTCCCATCAGTGACAATGCTGGAGGCATTGCTGAGATGGCTGGCATGAGTCACCGAATTCGTGAACGAACTGATGCTCTTGATGCAGCTGGGAACACTACTGCTGCCATTGGGAAGGTATCATTATATCCCTTTCAGAGTACACATGAGAGTCGTATTTGATGCTATGAGTACTCCTAAGTTATAGTCCTGCTTTTGAACTTCAAAAGCAGTGTGGAACTAAGAGAGCTGGCATGATATTGTTGTGTTAAGCAAGATAAAAAAGTGGTTGTTGAAGCCTGAATATCTTCTATGAATCAAAAACTAAATAACATGTATTTGTTGTTGTTTCTTTTTATTCTTTCATTAATGACTTGTTTTTTAGAGGAAGTATGCTGTTTCGTTCTCAGACCTCAGTATTTTTAATGTTTATAATTTCTCATTTGTTTACAGGGATTTGCTATTGGATCTGCTGCTCTCGTGTCCTTGGCTTTATTTGGTGCTTTTGTGAGCCGTGCTTCTATTTCAACTGTTGATGTGTTGACACCAAAGGTCTTCATTGGTCTTATTGTTGGTGCTATGCTTCCATACTGGTTCTCTGCCATGACCATGAAGAGTGTGGGAAGTGCAGCTTTAAAAATGGTTGAGGAGGTTCGCAGGCAGTTCAACACCATTCCTGGTCTCATGGAGGGTACCACCAAGCCTGATTATGCTACCTGTGTCAAGATCTCTACTGATGCATCCATCAAAGAGATGATTCCACCAGGCGCTCTTGTCATGCTGACACCACTTATTGTTGGAACCTTCTTTGGTGTCGAGACTCTTTCTGGCGTTCTGGCTGGTTCCCTTGTTTCAGGTGTTCAGGTAATGAAATAATTTTGAAAATGATACTTCAACTCCGGATAGATGACTGAATTTGGTCAATAAACGATTCATTCAATTTGGTATGTTCTGACTCCTTTCTTTATGGTGCTTGGTTTTAACAGATAGCAATTTCTGCATCTAATACTGGCGGTGCATGGGATAATGCCAAGAAATACATTGAGGTATACCAAAATGACTGCATCTACTGTTTTATTGTCAGGATTATGCGGAAATGAAATATTAAATAATATCTATGGGTTGCTATTGTCAGGCTGGTGCTTCAGAGCATGCAAGGACGCTGGGCCCTAAGGGTTCTGAGCCACATAAAGCAGCTGTGATTGGAGACACCATCGGAGACCCACTTAAGGACACCTCAGGCCCATCTCTCAATATCCTGATCAAGCTCATGGCTGTGGAGTCTCTCGTCTTTGCTCCCTTCTTTGCCACCCATGGTGGCCTTCTTTTCAAGATATTCTAGAAGGGAGGGGATAATGACGAACACACAGGGACTGACAGGACGTGGCCTTCTTGTAGAATTCACATTCACCTTCATTCTACTTTTGTGCTTATATTTTCTCCCTTTTCATGAGATTTTCAATTTAGCTTCTTTAGTTTAGTGAAAATACTAGTTTTGATGGGCCGACGATGATGATAATTAAAAGATGGTTAGAGTGATGGGAAGATACAAGTCATTCTATGCAATGCAAAGGGTCAGTCATGTGTAATGTCTTAAGGAGAGCGAGAATTTATTACCTTTACTCTGTAGTTTTGAAACAAATTCACTTTTAAAATTTTGTATCATTACCCTTCTCCCTTCCTAGATGGGATTTCGTTTCGTTTTGGACTGGATTGAAGTATGGTGCCCTGAAATTTTTGACTTCTGAGTGGTTTATTTAATTAAAATTCTCTCTTTTCTTCAGGACAATAACTAACAAGGTTGTGGGTAAACAGTGAAGAGTTCGTTTGGACTGATATAATGTTATATTATGGTTGATATGGAATTTATAGAATGTAGAATTCGAGCATGGGAGAAATTGGCATTGAGATGGAATTTAACAATTTTATGTATTGTTTCTTAACCAGTCGAATTAATACGATAAATCTATAGTGTATACACTTTTTTTTTTTTTTTTTTTTTTTTTTTTTTTTATCGTATGTTTAAAAATAATTTCTCTATAAATAATTATAGGGTTATCTCTACCATTTGAAATGTTTTTCTCTCATAAACTTGTATTGAGTGTTCTATCCAATTAATTATTTCTAATCTTATTTAATTTATGTGATTATACATTCATTTAAAAAGAATGAAGAATATGCTATGATTAATATGAAAAGGGTATTTTTTTTCCATCCATTTCATTTTCAACTATTAATGTTGCAATGTTTAAATTTAGGTTAATTATTATTTAGATTCGATAGTCCATTGATTTTAGATTATATTGATTGTAACTATCCTATTAGCGTAATTAGGAATTAGATTTCAGGATGGTAACTAAATGTCAATACCTGCGTAACATTCCCATTCCTTTTTTTCGCTGTCCCAATCAGAGAGAATTTCCATTTCGAGCTATTTTCCTTTCATCTCCATTTTTGAATCTCCTTCACATAATGCACAAAGTTAAAACTCCTAGCCAAATTACGTTTTAACTTGTGTGATTAGACAATCTATTTATAGGTAATTGAAAGATTCATTTTAAAAGAGTTTAGATTGAACTTAACTCGATTGGAATATAAATGAATTAAATTCATGTATATATTATTTAGAGGTTAAATGCGATTCTATCGAGTCAATTCTGTTAAATTTAACCATTCAAAGAAAATATTTTTTTTTTTATTTTTTAAAGTTTAGGCTCAGATTACATTCATATACTATTAATTTATATTAAATGCGTTATAATTTTCCTATGATAATGAAAAACAGAATCAAGTCATTAATATTACTAAGAAAATAAAAGGGAATATTGAAATAAAATTAATTTTCCTATTGCTCATCAAATGCACCGTCATTTGATATTTCTGTCTCTCTCTCTCTCCCCCTGCCTGTGAGTTCTGTCCTGCATCTCCCCATTCAAACGCTGAGCTTTCTCTCGACTCTCCCTTTCTCAACAACAATGCTTCAATTCTCTTCTATGAAAGTCTCAACTTCTTCTTTCCTCCCCCTCCGTTTCTCTCCATTTCTTTCCTCTTCTTTCCACTCCATTTCTCTCCCTTTACCTCTCAATCTCGCTAAACCATCCAATCTCCGTCTCCTTCCTTTCCCTCTCCACATACGCTGCATCGACGCTGCTCAGCCGTACGATTATGAGTCCCAGCTCCAATCTCAACACCTCAAGTCCCAATGTCTAAAGATCGCCATTATTGGATTCGGCAACTTCGGCCAATTCCTTGCCAAAACCCTTTCTCGTCAGGGTCACACCCTTCTCGCTTACTCTCGTACCAATTACAGTGATGCTGCTAAAAAGCTCGGCGTTACATTGTATACAAACCCGCATGATCTCTGCGAAAGCCATCCGGAAGTTTTGATCTTGTGCACTTCAATTCTTTCTACAGAAGAGGTGCTAAAGTCTTTACCTTTTCAAAGGTTGAAACGTAGTACCCTCGTTGTAGATGTTTTATCTGTTAAAGAATTTGCTAAGAATGTTTTGTTGAAGTATTTGCCTTTTGAGTTTGATATATTGTGTACCCATCCCATGTTTGGGCCTGAAAGTGGGAAAAATTCATGGGTTGGTTTGCCTTTTGTGTATGATAAAGTTCGAATTGGTGATGGAGAGGATAGATTAAGTAGGTGTGAGAAGTTTCTTGATATTTTCGCTAGAGAAGGATGTAGGATGGTGGAAATGACATGTGCAGAGCATGATAGGTATGCAGCAGGGTCACAATTTGTGACTCACACCATGGGGAGGGTGTTGGAGAAGTTTGGTTTGGAGTCCTCACCAATTAATACCAAAGGGTATGAGACTTTGTTGAATTTGGTGGAAAATACAGCTGGGGATAGTTTTGAGTTGTATTACGGGTTGTTTATGTATAATAAGAATGCTATGGAACAATTGGAAAGGTTGGATATGGCATTTGAGGCAATTAAAAAGGAGTTGTTTGGGAAATTGCATCAAGTTTATAGGAGGCAGTTGTTTGGGACAGCAGAGAGTTTGGGGCAGCAGCCCAGGATGCAGAAGTTGCTCCATAATGGTGCACCTTTGGAACCTCATTCAGATGCGATGAAAGAAGAAAAATCTTCGACATAAATGGACTGTGTTTATGGTATGGGAATTTCTATTTATTTGTTAATGAGTTAGTTTAGGAATTTGTTGATTAGCTCTGATTTCTGCGTTTTTATTAAGTTAAGTTAGTTGTAGCTGTCCCATATTTGAGTGAAATTGCAATGCAAATTGTTGAAGACCTTAATTTACTGATGAATTTTCCCTGTAATAGTTTTTTTAAGCTTGAGAGTTTGCATATGCAATGAATAACATGAATATTCTGCATTTTAGCTTTTTTGTTTCTGTCAGCTAATTAGATTATGTTGTTGTCAGGAGAGTGATCCATAGAGGTTCATAATATTTTAAAAAAATTTTCTCAGTCTTTTGTTTAAAGCTAGCAATGGTATTGTACACATATTGATAGGATGCATGTCCAGCCTTTAAAGGTGGATGTAACTATATGAATCCAGAGTTTGAACCTGGAATAAAGTTCTTATTATTAATAAATGACATGTAATCATGTAAGCAATGGAGATTATTCATTACAAATTAGTCTAAATTGATGAAACATAGCAAGAATATGATGTTAGTAAACACCATTATTGGAAGTCTTTAACTGTAAAATTGTCTTCTAGTTGCCACTTATCATGTTTGCTATGTCTGTTGTGTTGGCTATATTTTTGGGTTGGATTTCCATTAGTTGATTAAGATAAATTCCCTTGATGTTGAACCATTCAATTGCTGTGTTCCTAGCTAATTTGTTCCAAATGCTATTATTGGAGCTAAGTTACCAAAAACTATAAAAAAGAACTTCTTTCACTCCCAATGAATGAAGGATTTTGAACCACCGAATCTGCTGTTGTATCTGAAATTTTATTTTGAATCACCTTTAGTAATTGTAGATTCTAGTTAACATCCTTCGTTTGATAATGCTAAATTATAAGTTCTCTTGCCTCACTTCCATGTTAAAGCCCATGGATTCAATAGCCGGATTCAACTACTTTGAATCCCAATTTGTCTCTTTGGGATAGTTGAAGGATCTTGTTAAATTTTTTTATTGTATGAGAATTCTTAATTTATTTGTTTGGATTACACTTTTTGCGTTCTACTAATCAGACAAATGCCAGATAGTTAGGCTATGCTCATCACTATTGCACTTGTTTGAATGCAAAACTACTCTCCATTCAAATAATAATTAACCAAATGAATCAATACAAGATTAAAAGAAATGGAATGGCATGGAGAAGAACAATCTGATAACCCCAGGCTAATGAAAGTGGCTTTATCACAAAGCTTATAGAGCTTTACTTTTGGCGATGGTGCCTCTCTTTTAGTGCTTTCCTATGCTTTTGATGGTTCTGTAGTTAAATTATGGTCAGAAGTCTCTTTAAGCCTTATTTTTCTTTGGATGGAGCATTAGTTTCTTTACAGTTCCCATGACTGGGGGATTTGGGAACAGAATTTTCCTTGATATACTTGATGAATTCATACTTGGTTCAATACCATGTGATTGCATGCTCCAGTGACCTTATGTTCAGATCAAAATGCTTTCAGTCTTCTGGTGAAGAGAAAAGATAATTGTGGGGAAAAAGGGATTACTATTGCATCTGTCCTTGGTTTTTCTTACCTTTTGCATCCTATCCAAAGGCATTTTATGTACACACTTTCTTTTGGAATTGACATGGATTTATTATGAGATACAAAAACGCATCTCATTAAACTTCTAGCTGTTATTATCTTGGAGTTTGTGAAACTTGTCTCTGGGATTTGGTTACATGTTATTTGGCTTTCAAAGAGTTCAATAGCATTGGTTCACTCAATGTTTGAAGAAGACTATAGAAATTCCTGGGATATGGGAGCCAATTTATGGTAAGGTATTGGGTGGGGCTAAGGATAGCCATACAATGTGGCATTAATATTAGTTGTGAACTTCCCTTGGTATCTTTAGTATCATTTGGCTTCTTGTGCTTTCTAAGACGTCTGGTCCTAAAATGGGGACTGATGCCAGCAGTTCTGTATGGCTATTTCAAGAATTGCAGACCAAATATTTGGCATGGGAATTATTATCATACGTGGTGACTGTTAAATGCAAATCTGAGAGTTTAGATGAGCCTTTATGGTCTATTGGAGTTCACTTGTTTACACCGGTTAACTGTGTTTTGTTTATGTCCCTTTCTATCTTGTAGTACGTTTAGCAATTTTTAAGGCTGTTTGTTAACAAAGCTACCTTCTAACTTCAGCTTTGTCTTTTGGTGCTTTTGGTTGCATTAATAGAAATGTGTTCTTGTGCATCCTAATAATGGGGAAATAAAGAGAGGCAGTCAGAATGGATATTAGGAACCATAAAGATAGGCCAAACAACACAAACAAGTACCAACTAATATAACATCTCGCACTTCGCTACAGGCAACGTTTCTTGCAACAGAACAGCTCTAAACAGCTGCTACATGAAGTGCCCTCTTTCCCTGCTGGTAGTATTCCCAGTGTACATCAGCATAATCTTTCATCTTCTTGAACTTTCTTGGTCTTTCGACATTGACTAATCCTTCTTCAGGTCCAATCTCTTTGTTGGGTTCAGGTGTGTAGAAGACAGCTATTGAAATCCTCTCCTTCTCTGAGTTGGTCAAAACTCTGTGTACTGGGCTCTTGAACATTCCATTAGTCATTATCTGCCAATATATATGAAACCATAAAGGTGTGACGTGAAACTATCAATAGATTCTTAAATTTTGTAACCTAAAATTCAATATTTAAACCATATGTAAGTGATTCTTCATATTTTCATGTAGGTAATGAAGGTTGCACAGGCAAAAACATTGCTGAATCGAAATTTTCACTCTAGGGGTATGTTTGTTGCATGTGACGGTATCATATAATAAAACGTATCAACTGCAAACCCTACCTGCATTTGATCACCCATTAGGATTAGGAGGGCATCTGAAATTGCAGGTGCTGTGATCCAGTTCTTGTCTTTAAGGATTTGCAGGCCTCCAACATCATCCTGTAAGATAATGGTATACCCTGATCCGTCTGAGTGGGCTTTTAAGCCAAGCACAAGATCAGGTCTCTGACAACAGGAATAGTAATTAAACCTTGCTTGTAGAGGTGCTTTTTGTCCGAATTGATCCAGGAAGCAACTTTCCTCTAAATTCAATGACTTGGCCATGGCTTTTGAAGTGACCTCTGTTAGCATTCTCATCTTTGTAGTGTAGTCTTGTAACACTTCCCTGCATAATTGGGGAATAATCATGAACAAACTAAAATTGCAGAATTAATATTTGAATGTGAAATCTGTTTTATGGCGCAGGAAAATTTGAGAAGAAAAGAAAAATGAATCTGAAACCACTTAAACCTCATTTTGAGAAAGAAAAGGATCAGTTTCATAGAACATGTCATTTTTCCAACTTATCAAGCTGGTTATTTCCTGTCATAAAGTTATTTTACTATTTCTTACTGAAGAATAAATTATATTCTAGTCTCGCATTGATATGTCTGCTCTTTAAAATTGTGTGTCAAGGTCTTTAGTTAGGATGCTGATTTATACAGAAGATTTTGGATCCTCCCTTTATTGAATGTTGCTCTAATTGCTCTGACGCCTATTAACATAAGAAACAAGAGTGACCTGTATTTGTTTCTGACGATTATTAAGGCCAACATTTTAAATGTCTCGAGTCACCTTGTATATGTTCCAACAATCAATACACATAAAGGAGCAGGGTGTAAACCTGAAAGATTTTGGATTTTCTGGCCAGAATTTGGGTTTCCTCCGATCCTCTGGGTATACATCGAGAAATAGACGATCAGACCAGTCAAGTGACTGGCCTTCTGCAGGGACAGGGTCTGCTCCATAGCCTTCAAACTCGTCAACCCCTTTAGCATATTTTTTCTTCCCTTCCATGGGTTGTTCAAAGAATTCCCTTGCTACTTGTCGAATCTCGTCTAGAAATGATTTTGGAATCCCATGGCCTATTGCCTGAAACCCAGAAATTGATTAGAATGCTTGAAGAATTTACTTTTTTTGCACGGAACTGGGAGTTTAGAGTTTTGTACCTGAAAACAACCCCATGAGCAAAGGGCTGACTTAAGCTTCTGCAGTTCTTCTTGAGCAGTGGATGTTTCCAAAGAAGCGATGAGGCTTAGGTCTATGACAGGAAGTGGATCTGGTGGGACAGAAACATCTTCATGATCTGTAGGATCATCTCTACATATATAAGGCGGTTGTGGTTCTTCACCGTTGAGGACCATTTCCTGGACACGCTTTGCTAGCAAAACTTGAGCAGGAAGAATGGAAATATCGGCCATGTTCGTCGATGAAGCAAAGATCAGGCTGCCAGGAGAGTTAATTGCTGATTCAAGGTGACTGGTAATAAGTATAAGATAAGAATATACAATTTTTTTTTTTTTTTTTTTTTTTTTGTCTATTTATGTCAAAAGCCAATTGCTTTATGACTTCATAAGTGCATTTGTAATCTTCTGTCGAAGCCAAAATGAGCCAAGAGCTATTAAAAGATAACTTTGAAGTAGATCAACTTTGTTTTAGGCATCTAAGGACATGAAGAAGATTGGCTTATTCGGCCTTGAGTGATCTGAAACAGGTGGGCTAATGTCATGCGTGGCAGATATTTTTGTTGGTGTAGAGGAGAAAGTGTGATAGAGAATGACCATATAATATCACTAATAACAGACTTAATAATTGAAACAAACAAAACAGCCAAGTTTCAAAGATAAAATATCAGCGTACTAATCAAACAGGAGTATTTGATGGTTAATTACTGAAAAAAAAAAAAAATGAAGAGTTTTATAATTTTTTTTTGAAATTAGCTAATTAAATAAAAAATAATTAAAAAAAAAAAAAATGCCATATAAGCAATTTTGAAATCATTAAGATTTCTTCTGTCATAAACTTTAATTTTAGTTTTTTTTTTAATATAACTTTAATTTTACTTTTTAAATAGTTAAACAAAAGAAAAAAAATTATAATTTTCAAGTTAATTGAGTGTTAAATTGGAGTTATCTTAAAATGAGGGGCAGACTGCTAAACCATATTTTGGGAAGGTAAGAAATAAAAAAGTTATGAAAATCTATATTTCTAATTTGTGTATAAATCTATTTTTCCAATTAAAGTACTACTTAGATACTTATATATATATATATATATATATATATATATTTTTTTTTTTACAGTTTCTCATTTATAATAAATTAAATGGGAATTTGGCCCAGTATGTCCAATCACAATCATTAATCAATATAACCATAGGTCCATAGGAATTGTTACTTCAGCTTCTCCAGGCCCAACTAATCCAAACGCAAGGCTCCACATAGACTATCCACCATCAAATGATCAATGGCTGTGGAACTGCCAACTCATGGAAATTGATACGCTCAACAGGTATAGTAGGGTAACCAAAAAATTCGGCCAACATTAATTTTTGCGTCGCATTAATAAACAAAAACCGATATTGCGTCTCTTCTGCTGATTCCGAATTCCGATGATGGCAAAGTGAACGCCTTTGTTTTATATTGCTCCACTTTCATCACATCCTAGAGCCAATCATCTCCCGATCAGCTCTAAAAGTTTCAGGTTTGTCATTTCTAATTTCTATCTCTTGAACTTCTCGTTTCCTCTTAAAAAATTGTGAAAGCGATGGTGAAGTGAATACCTTTTATGCTTCTGATGTTTTATGCTGATTATTGTTAATGAATTATTATACTCTATTTTAAGCTGAGCTCAGTAGCTCTGAACTTCTGTTGATGTGGGTGACAGTAGAATTATAAGATTGGAATTGGAAATAACAAAGCTTATTTTGCTTTCCAGCAGCTTTTGGTAATTGATAACTGTAAATGTGTTGTCTTTTAGTTTTTTGTAGAAACAATTTATCTCCATGTTTGTTTGAGGTCAATTAATGATATTAGTTGTATCTAGTGATTCCCTCAAATTTTCAGGAAGCTTTTTATTTCGTGTTTTGAGTGATGGGTGTCGGTTATTTTTATTAAATAATTAATGGGTGGCATTTGTTATTTTTATGGTTCAGGTTTGTAGAGTGTGTTAGCAAATGGGGAACGCCTCGTCAATGCTTACTCAATACGATATAGAAGAGGTTCAACGACACTGCCATAATCTATGTATGCTATTCTCTTCAATCTCTTTCCTTTCTACGGTACTTTCTGTTATCTCATGTTATTTTGATTTTAGTTCTTATTCATTTTTGTGGTTTTGCGTTGTCTAACTTAGTCTCCCAGCAAGAAATCGTGTCATTGTATCAAAGATTTTGTCAGCTAGATCGAAATGCAAAAGGATTTATCTCAGCTGATGAATTCTTATCAGTGCCTGAGTTTGCAATGAATCCATTATCCCAGGTAATTTTTTGTGTTGATTTTGTATTCTTTGTGGAATTCTGAATGATTTCAGTTTATGATAAGTTGAGAGCACAAATTCTGTGAGTTCTTGCAGAGACTACTCAAAATGGTGGATGGTTTGAACTTCAAAGATTTTGTGGCCTTCTTATCTGCGTTTAGCACTAAAGCAACTGTGGAACAGAAAATAGGACGTAAGTATTAGTCTGACAATATGACATTTACTACTAGAAATGGTTGTCAATTTCTTGCATTAGCTTGAATAAATGTGAAGGAAAATAAGTACTTTTTAGATGTGTCATGACCATTGCAGAAAACAAATGGAGACTCATTTATGGGCTTTGCTAATGGGTGTTCTAAATGGAAGATCCACTTCTACTTTTATTTTAGGATCTAATTTGTTTAGATGAATTGGAGATTTGATTGTGGCATTTGGGTTATTGGGTTTTCGACCTAACATTCATGGAAGATCCCACTTTCATTTTTATTTCGGGGTCAAATGTGTTTAGATGAACTGGAGATTCGAATGTGCCATTTGGTATATTGGGTTTTTTTGACCCGTAATGATATTGATCAAGCTGGTAATTGAAAAGGTTATATTGTCAATTAAATAAAGATGCAGGACAGAAATAGGAAACTAAAATGAGCAATGTATATTGCTTTCATAAGATTACCTAGAATGATAATGATCACACTGTTAATGCCAGGGTAATACTGTGGTGTTTTGATGTTTTTGAATTCTTCAATTACCTGCAATGAACTTGGTAGTGTAATTTTAGCAGTAAGGTTGTTGAAAGTTTGTTCGTTGTTCATAGAAAAGAAAGGGCTGCATTAATGAATTTGAACTATGTGTGTAAAAGAAAAGTTGGTAATGGGAAAACAAAAGAATGACATGGTAGTGATTGGAATTATATGGTCAATCATGACATTGGTTTTGATGCATAGCATTTCTTTTATTGCTTATCATTCGTTTTGAAATGTTTTTTCTTGTGATTAGTAATCATGCTGTCTATACTGTCAGTGCTGGAAAAATTCTTGTAATTCTTAAGTTGTATTTGCATTAATTGAGAGTATTTCTAATGTTTTCTTTTGTGGAACTGACAGCTTATGATGTTTTTGATGCTGTACTAATATGGTATATCTCTATGCCTCAGTTATTTTCAAGGTATTTGACTCAGATGGTAATGGAAAAGTGTCTTTCAACGACATATTAGAAGTGCTTCAAGATTTGTCTGGTTCTTTCATGTCTGATACGCAAAGAGAGGTACAAAAAGAAAAAATTTGTTTCATTATTGATCCTACTAACTCAGGATAAAATGGTTGTAAGAAACAAGGATATGAGTGACATCTGTAGCTCCTGCAGTAATATGGAATCATTTGAAGGACAAATTACCTTGTTATTTGTAAGAAAGTTTTCATATGAATACTGACATTAGTTGTCACAACCTACAAGGGATTAACAATGTAGTTAATGTAATCCTTCCATAAGAGTTGATTTCATATCTGTCTATACAATAATATTCACCTGCATTACCCTCTTCAGAGGCACTAATCACTATTTAGTTTCTGTCTCTACTAGCTATGATAACTTAGCGTTTGTCAGCTCCTTGTCTTACTAAATTTCCATTTGGTTCTCTATTTCTTTAGATTTTAGAGAAGCAAACTAAATTCTTTGTACTTTCTGTTCTTTGTCTTGCAGCAAGTTCTGTGTCAAGTTTTGAAGGAGGCAGGTTACTCAAGGGAATCTTATTTAATGCTGGATGACTTTATTAAGGTGCTTTGTTTTGTCTTTTTTCGCTGTCGATTTAATTATGTGGCTTCCTTTTCTCAATGCAAATTACTAATATAAGCTCTGGTAAAAGGAGAGGCTTGAAGAGAGACATGATTACGTCTCTGATTGCATTGTTAAGTCAAAAATTGCACTAAATCAATTACTAGCTTTGACTGGTGGTGAAGTGGAATGTTTAGGAAGAAATGAGAGCCCACACAGCTGCATGAAAGAACAAGTATGCAACAGTTCTTCTTGTACCTTTAAAGGGTGAGACTGCCAAGTGGGTCTAGATTCAGGAGTTCCTCCTATGGATAAAAGTTGTGATACTGGTGGTCATTTTATTTGCCGAAGGATAGGATAATTCAAGAGAATAGCAACACCTATTATTCTATCACCAAAAGAGATGCAGAATGCTATTTTCCTTTTAGATATTTGCAGACCCTAAAAATTCGCAAGTCATTTGAAATCTATTAGAGTATTGTGTATCACCAAATGGATTGAAGCACTCAGTAGCGTAGGGCCAAGAACCTTGATAAATCTTCACATCAACCAGCTGATTCAACTAGTTTCTTGTGCCATTTATTTGAGAGCAAATTTGCTTGAAGATAGTTTTGCACTCTTTAATACTCTAGATGGACCAATCCCAGGTGATTACTGGCTAGAATTACTCGAGTATCCCTGTAATGGCTTAGCTTCAACTTTTCCTTTTACAAGTTTATCCCCTGGTTTTGATACAATGCAGATAATCGTATACCCTACTGAATGTGCTTTAACATGGTTGTACTAATTTATTTTTGTTTAGATTTTTTCAAGATACTTATGGATATGTTTCTGATCATCGCTTTGCATGTGACGTAGGTTTTTAGAAATTCTGGCCTAAAAATGGAGGTTGAAGTTCCGGTTGACTAATCTAACCTGGCAGTCTTCCATACTTCAGTTGCAAACGAGCACCTGGAGAAACGACCCTTTATTGTGCCTACTGTAAAAATGCTTCATTAGTGAAATTGATAGCAGATACACCTGTACTGATTTTCTTTTTCTGTTTATATTCTCAAAGGAAATATGAAGAACAAGCAACTTGTGCATGCAATAAAAATTTAGCTTGTTCGTAATGGTCTATCTTCTCTGCAATTTTTGAGTTTGGGAAGCTTATGATTTAGCAAATTTCTCTACTCTTCTCCCATTTCCTGTATCTATTTGATCTGTGGCAGTTTGTTAAATGGCGGGGCTTGGGACAACAGCACATCAAATAATTTTAAAGCATGGTTTTCAGACCCGACGGACCGTTCAGTTTAACCAATAAGGCTTTTGGTTTGGGTTTGTCAATTACTTGAAAATGTTCAAACCCGATGGTTGACCAAATGAACCGGATAAGTTTAGCAGCTGACTAAATTTGCTCCAGTTTAGCTGGTTCAACCGGTTTAACCGAGGTTTAAGTTAATAATTAATAAAATGAAATTTATTTCAGAATTGTTTTTTGCGGCTAACCTAAACTCTAAATACGTCTCCAAAGTATTAACCACCAATGTGTATATATATATATATATATATATATATATATATATATATATATATATATATATATATATATATATATATATATATATATATATATATATATATTGTTATGTTAAATTACTTAAAACAATTTTTTTTTTAATATTTTCTAAAAGTTATATTTTCTTTTAATTATTATGTCAATCTTTATTTAACATTTACGTTGCCAATAAAAGTACTAATAATGTAATTTTTTTTATCTTATAAAATGTTTTTTTTCTTCTTATATTCAATATTTTTCTCTTATTTTACTTTACTTAAAATATTATAATATAATATTATTTTCAATTATTCGCTAAAACTATTATTATAGTAAAACTTAATTATTATAATATTTTTAATTTTAATAAACTATTAATTTTAATTCATTTTAAACCATATATACGATTTTTAATAAAAGTTATTAGTTTTAAATTATTTTACTTATTATGTGTTTTAATTAAATTATAATTGAACTGCAGTTGACCTTTTAACCCTTAACCCTCTGCACTGAATAATGATTGGATGGATAGTGGAGGATGGGTCTGAAAACCTTGTTTTAAAGGGTTTGTTGGGTCCTACTGCTTTCTTGCTAGGGATAAGAGGAAGGATTGATTTTATGGTAGACCATAATGAACTATACTGTTTTATTCGTACTTACACAACTACCAGTTTGCTTCGAGTTGAAGAATTCTATGGAGTCTTTGATCTAATGGAGACAAATTTTGCCTCCTAAATATAGTAAGGAGCCAAAAAATATTGCTGCTAAGTGGCTATACAGTTCTTAAATTGCTATTCTGTTAAGGTGAAGCTTCAATCACCTACCAGCAATAAAAAAGACATTCTTGAGAAGTTATTTTCTTGGCAACTGCCTGGTAATTTCCCATGAAACAAGCACCTTTCTCTCTGACAAAGATGTTATAAGTTGCATGTTCTTTTGGACACTGAACCATTCGCTTCTGATCTATCTAACACTCTCTTTGCAGAGAAGCAAGATCTCCAAACATGTTCTCTATTTCCTTCAGCACTGCTCTTTTATCAGGCAAGCAACCATCATTTCCTGAATCTTTATTCTTATGTTTTCTTCTCTTTATTTTCTTGGGTTTGTTATAAGTTTAGCGGTTTGTTGTTTCTTGTTTGCCTTCCGTGGTTATTTAAGTTAGTATATATCTTGTTTTGCTGTTTCTCGGTAGGTAATATGGAACACCAACAACGTTCCAGTAAACCTAGTAATGAAATTTTTTATGCCCTGCAAAAACTTGAAGAAATTCTGCATCAGAAGGAACTGCAAATTTCCTTACTTGAGTTGGATGTTTTTTCTCCGTTAAAGAATCTTTTGGTAGTCAAGAATTCGAAGGATAATGCAAATAGCAACAAGCTCAAAGTTGAAGCTGTTGAAATTTCTGGGGATTTTACTGGTGCAGAAGCTGCAATGAAAGAAGAGAAAACACCTCAAATGCATAGAGTGAGCAACGGCAGGAAACTATTAACAGATTCAAGAGCTTCAAGTTCAAATGAAGTAGCAAAAATGTCACTAGTAAGTCCTTCAAGAGGTAAGGTTTATGTTAATTCTTGTGAAGGAGAACAGATTTTGCAGGGTATCGAAATTGAACAGCTGAAAGCGCGATTGGAGTTTCTTGAAGAAGAAAGCAAATTAATGAGGCTAGAATTTTTGGACCATGTAGAAGAAAAGAAAAAAATGGTGAATGAGATATTTCAGCAGTTTCAGACAATATATCATTACCTTGAGCTTGAAAATTCAGTAGACGGAGAGAAAGGCTTTCGTGGATCCTTAACGGGCTTGCCTCCTGAGGTAATCATATATATGTCTTCCTAAATTCACTTTCTTGTACAGAAATGCTTAACAAAATAATGTGGCATATTGTATTGAAACAGGAAGTAGGCACTGTCACCAGCAGGGACCAAAAAAGAAGAGATGTTTTGACATTAAAGGAAGCTCCTGAAGAATGACAAAGTTTGGTCCTACACACTGTGCTGCTTTCTTGATTGGATTTATGAAGAATTGAAGTCAAAATACTTTATACAATAAATTGGTTTCCCAATACTTTTGATATGAGATCATTTATAATAGATATAGAAAGTTATACCTATTTAATTTATAATCATCTATAAGACTGTTATACAGTAAATGTTTGTAAGATGGCAGCTCTAAATATTTCAAGAAACACTATTTTGTTCTTGTTTTCTTTCTTTCAATGATTAATTTGCAAACAAATCGAACCTTAATCTTGCTATTTCTGAAATGAAAATCCAATCTGATCTATTCTAATCTTAATTTTAATAAGAATCTGGCAACAAACTGCAAACTGTAGGGAATTTTCAGATACTCTGTCTAATGTACCTGATTATATACTTATTGAACCCTTTTTATATAAATAAGTAATTAAATACAAAACAATTGGTAATTAAATTATAAATATTATTAAATAAAATATAAATATAAATTTTTTTAGGATTATTAATTAAAATTACAAACAGATTTGTTTTAATACAATTAAATTTTAAATAAGTTTGGATTTTGGAATGAATACGGATACTGAATTAATTATCAAATTCAGGTATGAGTAGAACATTTTCGTAGATGTTGCACCCTCCATTTCTAAATATTAATATCCATAATTAGGGGTATTCATAAATCGCCCAAATCGATCCAAAATTGCAGTTGTAATGAATTGTTAATTTGGTTCAATTTGTAAAATTTAAAAATCAAACTATTGGTTGGATAATGAACTAAACCATTATGTATATATATTTGTCTGAACTTTAAAATGATAGATAATACATTGCAATTTTTGAATGAAAATTTTCTTTGTATCAATTGGTATATATTGGATAGCAATTAAATTATAATTATGCATTGCTTAGACAAATTATATAATTGTTTTATGAGAAGTCTAACACTTCATTTAATATAAAATTTTAAAATATGAATTCATTTATAAATAAATTATATATCAAATTCATTTATAAATAAAATTTTCATATTTGAAATAAATTTAGAATTGAAAATTTATTTACTTTTATTTTCTAGAATAACTTTAATTTAATAGTTTTAAAATGCTAGAAGATTGGATAATTTGCATAAAAAATTTAGATTGTAGTTTTACAAAATTTATTTGGAAATTGCATCTATCTCACTAGAATTTAGTTTAGTTACTATATTCTATTTTATAAAATTTAATTTGTAGAATAAATATTTTTTTCTTTTTATTCCAAACACAAGTTTAAATTTCTAAATGAATTTCATAAAATTATTATATAATTCATTTATTCCAAAAAGAGGTATAAGTATAAGATTATTCATGGATAACATAATTCATTATATTTTTTTTAACAATAAATGTGGAGACAAATTAACATTTAAATTATATATCAATGAAACAACTTAATTAATGACCTAGTGAAGAATTAAAATATAAAAATTAATGTATAATTGAATAGATAAATATAGTTTTATTTTATTGTTAGAAAAAGAAGGGTGTAAATTAAATATTTGCCATATATAAAAAACATATTTGTAGTATGTATATATTCCAGTATAACTGTCTAAATCAAACCAAATAAAATCACATTCATAGATTCGGTTCAATTCGAGTTTTCCTTGGTCCTAGCATCACAAGAAATGTTCAACTGTACAACCATACAATAATTCAAGCAAAGCATGTTTGATCATATTGGATGAGACATGTAAGGTCATAAAAATAATCGCAAATTAAAATCTGAACAGGCATCTTATATTACATTCATGTATTCCAAAGCACAAAATTTACTCAATACCCAATAGTTCCATTAAAAGACTTGAGGAGAAACAAGGTAGAAAAACTTGCATACTAGATCAAGTGAAGACTGGAAATTAATTAGATTTCTCCTCTATACCCTCCAGAACCAAAGTAATCCCTTCTGGAGTTTGCAAGCTGCTGGGATCTTTGATGTTCCAACTTAGGACAATCACGGATACGGTGACCAAGCCCACCACAATAAGCACAGCCCTTAACTCCGCTTGCATTAGTAATAGTTTCTCCATCCGCATTTAGATCTTGTAACTCAGCAAGGACAGGTGGAATCCTCTGTTTTGCTTCTTGCAATAGGTGCTTCAAATCGAGAAGTGTTGTTTCACTCTGGTTTTTGTTTATAAAGGTAGTTGCAATTCCTGTCTTACCACACCTTCCAGTTCGTCCAATTCTATGAACATAATTTTCAATTTCTGCAGGCATATCATAGTTTATAACATGTTGGATATCAGGAAAGTCCAAACCCTTTGAGGCGACATCGGTTGCAACCAAGACATCTTTCTTGCCTGCTTTGAAGGACATAATTGCATATTCTCTCTCTTCTTGGTCTTTGCCTCCATGAATGGCCACAGCCTCGACTCCCTTCAGGAGAAGATATTCATGAATGTCATCCACATCAGCCTTGTTCTCACAAAATATCAAAACAGGAGGTGGGGTCTTCTGTAGGCACTCAAGAAGGTAAACAATCTTTGCCTCCTGTTTTACATACTCAACCTCCTGGATCACATCAAGGTTTGCAGCACCGGCCCGTCCAACATTGACTGTAACGGGTTTTACCAAAGCGCTTCTAGCAAAGTTCTGAATTTTGGTGGGCATGGTGGCAGAGAAAAGAAGAGTCTGCCTTTGAGCTTTAAAGTGGTCAAAGACTTCCCTAATGTCATCCTCAAAGCCCAAATCCACTAACCTGTCAGCCTCATCCAATGTCAAATACCTGTAAAGGAAACAATACTGTCAATAACTTTCTATATCAATAAAGTAGTTTGCAATGTACACTAGCAGAAAAGCATACTTCCTTCAAAAACTAAAAAATAGGGGTGTCATCACGTATGTCAACAAAACAATGTTATAGAATATACTAACAACAACGGAAGAGAACTTATTAAAAAAAAGAACATCATAAATGCAGCACAAGATCTTTTCACTTACACCTGCAATCAAACAAGTTACCTACAACATTGGTAGGACGTATCCATATTTCAAACACTAAATCTTACTAGACAGATTTTAAGGCTCATGGAGAAATCTGAGAAAATCATTGACCAACTAGCAAAGAATTAGTCCAATTGGGTGATAAGAGTCCTCCATCATTCCATATTTGCTAAGGTGCAGCTATGAATAAATAATCCATCAATAACTAAAGGAAAGGGTGCAGCTCACCACTGGCTGAGGTGAATAAGTATTTGTGACATTGTCAAATCTGTCATTGACAAGGATGATCATTTCAGTTGTGAAAAGAGACTCAACATATTGTGTAATACATACAACGACTAAAGTGAATTTAGTGAAGAACAAAAATCTCTCTTATCACTCTCATGCTTCACAGTTACAACTCAAGAACAAGGCTCCATAGTCCCCAGACTTAAACTAAGAACAATTGGTGAAAAGACAATCACTATATTTAGTTGCATAGAATATTCACCAGGTCGACTAACAAAACCACATAAAAAGAATTCAGAAAGGCCATTCATCCAAGCAGTTCTCCATATGAATTTTTAAACAGGTTTCATAAGAGGATAAAATAAAAAAGCCCACATCACTGACATATTTTGATATGGAAAAGGCTCACAGCAAATACACAACTATAGCATCATTAGCAATATAAATTAGAAACCGCAGATAATAATAATTAATCAGGTTAATAGTAACAGAAGTAATGGAGTTACCTGCAGTTATCAAGATTCATTTTCTTCTTTGCTAGCATGTCCTTCAATCTGCCAGGGGTAGCAACAACAATATGAACCCCTTTTTTCACAACCTCCAACTGTGACCTCATATCCACTCCACCAATACAAAGCAATGGCCTCAACTCCGGATATCCAGCCTCCCTCATAGGAATCAAAAACTGTTCCACTACTTCATAAGTCTGTCTAGCTAGTTCCCTGGAAGGACATATGATCAATCCAAAGGGTCCTTCTCCAGGTGCAATAGGCATCATAATTTCCTCCTGTAGAGCTATCATAATCATTGGCAGCACAAAAACAAGTGTCTTCCCAGACCCTGTAAAAGCTATTCCGATCATATCTCTCCCAGTCAAGATAACTGGAAGTCCTTGAACCTGAATGGGAGTAGGCTGCACAATTCCTTTAGCTTTTAACTTCTTCAAAATCGGCTCAGGAAATCTCATTTCCCTAAAGTTTTTTATTGGAGGAGGAATATCTTCCCCATCAACTATAATATGCCATTGTTTTCGAATTGCGTCGCACTGCTTTCTAGACATTCTTCTAATCTGAAGCGGCGGTTTCCACCCAGTTAACAAAGGCTCAGTATACGTAATTCCTTTAGCCAATTCACGAACAGACATTAGGGTTTTCCTATCTGATAAATGCTCTATCATTTCCTTCTCTTGCTGCACTATCTGCTCCGTTTGACTTATTTCCGGTTGGTCCCTTTTAAGCTGAGAGGCTTTAACGAGAAGACTGGGCTTTGCTTCAGCTAGCTTTGATTTTTCAAAATCATCCTCCAAAGCAGATTTTCCTTTTCTTTGTAGGATCTTTTGTGCTTCAATTGCACGGCGTTTGGCAACAGGAATATATTCCTGATAGTCGTCTTCCTCCATATCCATATCTTCGGGGCTTCTTTTACCGCCAAGGAAAGATGCAGGATCAGATAAGTGTCGAAACCCTAATTCAATTTTAAAACTTGAACTAGTAAAGTAGGCAACAGCGAGAGAAAACCTTAAACACGAAATAGCGTTTGAAGAGGTGATTGGGAGTTAAAGGCAAGTGCAGTGATCGATTCAGAACTTTTATTGGTATCGGAGAGAGACGGTGATTTTTCCAATAGGATTAGGAAATCCATTCCCGATTATTTTTCGACTAGTTTCAATTTTGAACTAAATAACCCTTAGCTCCCTGTGAGTTTTTAAAATTATAATTTGGATCAGTAATTAATACAAAGCCTGAAACAATTATAATCATTACATATATATACATAGAGTTTATGTTTTATGCTATATGACACTTCCTCAAGTGGATGGGCTCTCTAAAATAAATCAATATTAAAATAAATATTTTCATTTATCATTAATTAATTACTAATACTTAGTTTTATTCTCATTATTATTATTATCCCATTCTATTTTTGAGGCTAAAAATTCAAGCTCTATCTTCTCACTCAGCCCATACGTCCTGCTCCATATGTTTGACATAACCCACTTCAGATCCAAACCCGTGTCCGAACCAGTATAACAGTACCTACGCCGCCGTCATTGCTTTCACAGCAGCACCGCCACGTCCTGCTGCAGTCCGTTTCTATGAAACCCTTTTCGCACTGGCCTTGCCCTGTCACTAGCTAATTATGCTCTCTGTTCTTTGTAAATGCAAGCAAAAGAGCCCTAATTGTAATTTACAATTCTTCAGGTCAGCTTTTCCATTCTTTTCGTTTGCTTTCTAGGCATCCCAACAGAGCATCAATCATTCTATCTTCATCAAATTTTCTATCTTTATCAAATTTTCTATCTTTTTATAATATATTACTAATTAAATACAAGCAGATCCTTGTTTAGCATGGAAGTAGAAGTGAAACTTCGTCTCCCAAATTTAAACGCCCATCAAAAGCTCTCAACAGTCCTCTCTCCTTTCCACACCAAAACCCTAATGCAAGAAAACATCTTTTTCGACACCAAAAACTCCCATCTCTCATCAAGCCTCGCAGCTCTCCGCCTCCGTTTCTACAATCTAGATTCTCAATGCGTCCTCTCCCTCAAAGCCAAACCCGTAATGTCCAACGGAATCAGCCGCGTGGAGGAACAAGAAGAGCCTCTCGATCCACAAATTGGACGCTTGTGTGTTGCTGAGCCATGGCGGTTAAGATCGTTGCAGAGCTCAAATATAATGGATAGAGTTAGAGAGGAATTTGGAGTCAAAGGGAACGAAGAATTTGTTTGTTTAGGTGGATTTAGGAATGTAAGGCAAGTGTTTGATTGGAAAGGATTAAAAATGGAGCTTGATGAGACTATTTATGATTTTGGGATAAGTTATGAACTTGAATGTGAAAGTAAAGAACCTGAAAGGGATAAGAGATTGATTGAAGGATTGTTGACGGAGAATGGAATAGAGTTTTCCTACTCAAAATTTAATAAATTTGCGGTGTTTCGATCAGGGAAGTTGCCCCAGTAAAGGAGAAGTGATAAATATTCTGGGGTTGTATTATCATTGAACTAGTATGTATTCAACAGTTTGAAATTTATTTCGTAAGAAATATTACTTATTTCTTGCTTCATTTGGGGATGAGGGTATGCTATACTTGATCTTTTACTTTTCTCTGGCTGTTGTTGAATACTTGTATTAGCATTTTCCTGCAATTGATATTTGAAGCCGAGAAGAAAATGAAGGGAACTCGTGCAAAAAAAATTGTTTTGCACAAGAGTTGTCTTTGATTGTTCAAACTTAAATGCATTCAAGTTAAGGGAGTGTTTGCTAAAGAATTATGCATAGTAACGTTTTTCTAGTTCGAGCTCATCCTGGATTTCTTAGTTTCCGCCAAAGGAATAAGTAGCACAAATCAAGACAAGCTGGGCGTTTGGTCTAGTGGTATGATTCTCGCTTTGGGTGCGAGAGGTCCCGAGTTCGATTCTCGGAACGCCCCT